>NW_028292580.1:14425754-14439494 GCF_029948245.1 Actinia tenebrosa | reverse complement strand
CCCTCATCCCCCCTCCCCAATAACGGGTCAAAATCGAAATAGAAATGATATCGAATAATATGGGTCATAATTCGAATAGAAAGAAATGACTATCGAAATAATACGGGTCAAAATCGATAGAATGACTATCGAATAATATGGGTCAAAAATCGAATAGAATATGACTATCGATAATATGGGTCAAAATCGAAGGAAATAGGACTATCGAATAATATGGGTCAAAATCGAATAGAAAATGACCTATCGAATAATACGGGTTCTCAAAATCGAATAGAAATGAAGATCGAATAATATGGTCAAATCGATAGAAGACTATCGAATATATGCGGTTCAAAATCGAATAGAAATGACTATCGAATTAATATGGGCAAAATCGAATCGAATGACTATCGAATAATACGGTGTCAAAATCGAATAGAAATGACATCGATAATATGGGTCAACATCAAATAGAAATGACTAGGGATAATTATGGTCACAAACGATAGACAGGACTATCGAATCAATATGGGTCAAAAATCGGAATTAGAAAATGACTATAGAATTAATATGGGTCAAAATCGAATAGAAATGACTATGAATAATACGGGGCAAAATCGAATAGAAATGATATCGAATAAGATGGGTCAAAATCGATAGAAGACTATCGAATGCTACGGGTCACAAAATCGAATATAAATGCCTACGGAATAATACGGGGTCAAAACGAATAGAAATGATATCGAATAATATGGGTTCAAAATCGACTAGAAACGACTATCGAATAATATGGGTCAAATCGAATAGCAATGACTATCGGAATAATATGGGTCAAATCGACATAGAAATGACTATCGAGAATCATATGTGTCAAAATCGGAATAGAAATAAACTATCGAAGAATTTGGGGTCAAAAAATCGAATGAGAAATGACATCGAATTAATATGGGTCAAAATCGAATAGCATGACTTTCCCTATCGAAAATATGTGTCAAAATCGAATAGAAATGACTACGAATAATTATGGGTCAAAATCGGAATAGAAATGATATCGGAATAATTGGTTCAAAAATCGGAATGAAAGACTACGAATAATGTGGTCCAATCGAATAGAAGATGACTATCAATATAGGGTCAAAATCGATAGAAAATGACTATCGATAATATGTTGTCAAAATCGAATGAACAGACATAGAATAATATGGGTCCAAAATCGAATAGAAATGGACTACGAATAATATGTGTCCAAATATCGAAAATATCTAATAAGGGTCACAGAAATCGAATTAGAAATGGGACTAATCGAATAAATGGTGGGTCAAAATCGAAAATGACTAGACAATGCACTGATCTAATATGGGTCAATCCAAATCGAATGAAATGACTATCGCATAAATATGTGTCCAAATCGAATAGAAAAGACTATCATAATGTGGTCAAAATCGAATAATGTGTCAATCGAAAGTATTCGAATAATATGGGTCAAAATCGAAATAGAATGTAGGACTAGCGAGTAATACGGTCAAATATCTAGAAAGACTATCAATACTAGGAGTCGGTCAACATCGACTATAGAAAAATGGACTATCGAATAATAGATGGTGTCTCAAAATCGAATAGAAAGAAATAATACGAATAATATATGACTATCGAATAAATGGGTCAAAATCGAAATAGAAATGACTATGAATAATACGGGTCAAAATCGAAAGAAATTGACTACGAATAAATGTGGGTTTCAAAATCGCATATTATCGAATAATATGACAATCGAATAATATGGCAAAAAATCGAAACGATAGATAGAAATGACAAGATAATTAATACGCGTGTCAAACGCAATCGATTTGACTATCGAATAATATGGGTCAAAATCGAATAGAAATGACTATCGAAAATATGGTCAAAATCGAATAGAAAATGAATATCGAATAATACGGGTCAAAATCGAATAGAAATGGGAACTATGAATAATACGGATGCAAAATCGCAATAGAATGACCTATCGAATAATACGGGGTCAAAATCGAATAGAAATGACTATCGAATAATATGGGTCAAAATCGAATAGAAATGACTATCGAATAATACGGGTCAAAATCGAATAGAAATGACTATCGAATAATAAGGGTCAAAATCGAATAGAAATGACTATCGAATAATATGGGTCAAAATCGAATAGAAATGACTATCGAATAATATGGGTCAAAATCGAATAGAAATGACTATCGAATAATATGGGTCAAAATCGAATAGAAATGACTATCGAATAATACGGGTCAAAATCGAATAGAAATGACTATCGAATAATATGGGTCAAAATCGAATAGAAATGACTATCGAATAATATCGGGTCAAAATCGAATAGAAATGACTATCGAATAATACGGGTCAAAATCGAATAGAAATTACTATCGAATAATATGGGTCAAAATCGAATAGAAATGACTATCGAATAATACTGGGTCAAAATCGAATAGAAATGACTATCGAATAATAGGGGTCAAAATCGAATAGAAATGACTATCGAATAATATGGGTCAAAATCGAATAGAAATGAACTATCGAATAATATGGGTCAAATCGAATAGAAATGACTATCGAATAATATGGGTCAAAATCGAATAGAAATGACTATCGAATAATATGGGTCAAAATCGAATAGAAATGACTATCGAATAATACTGGGTCAAAATCGAATAGAAATGACTATCGAATAATATGGGTCAAAATCGAATAGAAATGACTATCGAATAATACTGGGTCAAAATCGAATAGAAATTGACTATCGAATAATATGGGTCAAAATCGAATAGAAATGACTATCGATAATACGGGTCAAAATCGAATAGAAATAACTATCGAATAATACGGGTCAAAATCGAATAGAAATAACTATCGAATAATAGGGTCAAAATCGAATAGAAATGACTATCGAATAATATCGGGTCAAAATCGAATAGAAATGACTATCGAATAATATGGGTCAAAATCGAATAGAAATGACTATCGAATAATAGGGTCAAAATCGAATAGAAATGACTATCGAATAATATGGGTCAAAATCGAATAGAAATGACTATCGAATAATACGGGTCAAAATCGAATAGAAATGACTATCGAATAATATGGGTCAAAATCGAATAGAAATGACTATCGAATAATATGGCTCAAAATCGAATAGAAATGACTATCGAATAATATGGGTCAAAATCGAATAGAAATGACTATCTAATAATAAGGGTCAAAATCGAATAGAAATAACTATCGAATAATACGGGTCAAAATCGAATAGAAATAACTATCGAATAATACGGGTCAAATCGAATAGAAATGACTATCGAATAATACGGGTCAAAATCGAATAGAAATGACTATCGACTATCGAATAATACGGGTCAAAATCGAATAGAAATGACTATCGAATAATATGGGTCAAAATCGAATAGAAATGACTATCGAATAATATGGGTCAAAATCGAATAGAAATGACTATCGAATAATATGGGTCAAAATCGAATAGAATGACTATCGAATAATATGGGTCAAAATCGAATAGAAATGACTATCGAATAATAATGGGTCAAAATCGAATAGAAATGACTATCGAATAATATGGGTCAAAATCGAATAGAAATGACTATCGAATAATAGGGTCAATAATATATTGGGGTCAAAATCGAATAGAAATGACTATCGAATAATTAGGGTCAAAATCGAATAGAAATGACTATCGAATAATATGGGTCAAAATCGAATAGAAATGACTATCGAATAATATGGGTCAAAATCGAATAGAAATGACTATCGAATAATATGGGTCAAAATCGAATAGAAATGACTATCGAATAATATGGGTCAAAATCGAATAGAAATGACTATCGAATAATATGGGTCAAAATCGATAGAAATGAACTATCGAATAATATGGGTCAAAATCGACTAGAAATGACTATCGAATAATATGGGTCAAAATCGAATAGAAATGACTATCGAATAATATGGGTCAAAATCGAATAGAAATGACTATCGAATATACGGGTCAAAATCGAATAGAAATGACTATCGAATAATATGGGTCAAAATCGAAAATAGAAATGGGTCAAATCGAATAAATCATATCGCATAATACGGGTCAAAATCTATAGAACTAACTATCGAGTAATACGGGTCAAAATCGATAGAAAAGGAATATCGAATAATATGGGGTCAAATCGAATAGAAAAAACTATTGAATAATATGTGTCAAAATCGAATAGACAATGGGACTATCGGATCTATGTGGGGTCAAAAATCGAATAGAAATGACTATCGAATAATATGTGTCACAGGCGAATAGAAATGACTATCGAATAATATGAGTGAAAATCGAATAGAATGACTATCGAATAATATGGGGTCAAAATCGAATAGAAATGACCTATCGCATAATGTGGGTCAAAAATCGATAGAATGACTATCGAATAATATGGGTATAGAGTCAAAATCGAATAATGGACTATCGAATAATGTGGGTCAAAATCGAATGAATGACTATCGAATAATATGGGTCAAAATCGAATAGAAATGACTATCGAATAATATGTGTCAAAATCGAATAGAAATGACTATCGAATAATATGGGTCAAAATCGAATAGAAATGACTATCGAATAATATGGGTCAAATCGAATAGAAATGACTATCGAATAATATGGGTCAAAATCGAATAGAAATGACTATCGAATAATATGGCTCAAAATCGAATAGAAATGACTATCGAATAATGTGGGTCAAAATCGAATAGAAATGACTATCGAATAATATGGGTCAAAATCGAATAGAAATGACTATCGAATAATATGGGTCAAAATCGAATAGAAATGACTATCGAATAATATGGGTCAAAATCGAATAGAAATGACTATCGAATAATATGGGTCAAATCGAATAGAAATAACTATCGAATAATATGGGTCAAATCGAATAGAAATGACTATCGAATAATATGGGTCAAAATCGAATAGAAATGACTATCGAATAATATGTGTCAAAATCGAATAGAAATGACTATCGAATAATATGGGTCAAAATCGAATAGAAATGACTATCGAATAATATGGGTCAAAATCGAATAGAAATGACTATCGAATAATATGGGTCAAAATCGAATAGAAATGACTATCGAATAATATGTGTCAAAATCGAATAGAAATGACTATCGAATAATATGGGTCAAAATCGAATAGAAATGACTATCGAATAATATGTGTCAAAATCGAATAGAAATGACTATCGAATAATATGGGTCAAAATCGAATAGAAATGACTATCGAATAATATGTGTCGAAATCGAATAGAAATGACTATCGAATAATGTGGGTCAAAATCGAATAGAAATGACTATCGAATAATATGGGTCAAAATCGAATAGAAATGACTATCGAATAATATGTGTCAAAATCGAATAGAAATGACTATCGAATAATACGGGTCAAAATCGAATAGAAATGACTATCGAATAATACGGGTCAAAATCGAATAGAAATGACTATCGAATAATACAGGTCAAAATCGAATAGAAATGACTATCGAATAATACGGGTCAAAATCGAATAGAAATGACTATCGAATAATACGGGTCAAAATCGAATAGAAATGACTATCGAATAATACGGGTCAAAATCGAATAGAAATGACTATCGAATAACATGGGTCAAAATCGAATAGAAATCATTATCGCATAATAGGGGTCAAAATCGAATAGAAATAACTATCGAGTAATACGGGTCAAAATCGAATAGAAAAGAATATCGAATAATATGGGTCAAAATCGAATAGAAAAAACTATCGAATAATATGTGTCAAAATCGAATAGAAATGACTATCGAATAATGTGGGTCAAAATCGAATAGAAATGACTATCGAATAATATGTGTCAAAGTCGAATAGAAATGACTATCGAATAATATGGGTCAAAATCGAATAGAAATGACTATCGAATAATATGTGTCAAAATCGAATAGAAATGACTATCGAATAATATGTGTCAAAATCGAATAGAAATGACTATCGAATAATATGCGTCAAAATCGAATAGAAATAACTATCGAATAATATGGGTCAAAATCGAATAGAAATGACTATCGAATAATATGGGTCAAAATCGAATAGAAATGACTATCGAATAATATGTGTCAAAATCGAATAGAAATGACTATCGAATAATATGGGTCAAAATCGAATAGAAATGACTATCGAATAATATGTGTCAAAATCGAAAAGAAATGACTATCGAATAATGTGGGTCAAAATCGAATAGAAATGACTATCGAATAATATGGGTCAAAATCGAATAGAAATGACTATCGAATAATATGGGTCAAAATCGAATAGAAATAACTATCGAATAATATGGGTCAAAATCGAATAGAAATGACTATCGAATAATATGGGTCAAAATCGAATAGAAAGAACCGTTCTATTCGATTTTGACCTCTGCTATTGTATTTTTTTCTATTTGATTTTTACCCTTGCTATTCGATATTCTTTCTAATGTATTTTGAAACGTGCTATTCGTTCTTTTTTTATATTCGATTTTGACCTGTGCTATTTGGTACCATTTTATCCAGTACTATCGTGATATTTGGTACCATTTTATCCATTACTATCGGGATATTTGGTACCATTTTATCCAGTACTATCGGGATATTTGGTACCATTTTATTCAGTACTATCGTGATATTTTGTACCATTTTATTCAGTGATATCGTGATATTTGGTACCATTTTACCCAGTACTATCGGAATATTGGTTACCATTTTATCCAGTACTATCGGGAAATTTGGTACCATTTTATCCAGTACACTGTACTATCAGGTTATTTGGTACCATTTTATCCAGTTCTATCGGGATATTTGACGGGTCAAAAGTGTAGCAGTAAAATAATGAATATCACCGATCAAAATGGAACAGCGTAAAAGGAACGAATAATTCGTGTGAAATATCGAAAAGGAAAAGAAAAAAGAATAGCAAGTATCGAATATCGAATATAGAGAAAAAATGGTGTTGTGGGTAAAAATCTACTGTTGTCTATCCATGTGCTGACCAAGATCGGACCAGAGGCGGTCTCAGATGTTTTTTCCTTGTGTGTTAGCATTGCCTTGACTTAGGCCCCGTCCACACGTGTTCGCAAATTTTTGTATCCGTATCCGGAAACGGTCTCCAGAGTGGAAATTTTCAGATACGCTCCGAATACGGATACGTGTGGACGGTCGTATCCACAAATTTTCGGATACGCTGACGTAAACACGATTTTTCTTATGCTCAATAAGAAAAACTATCCGTCAAAGGGACTAGGCACTAGCGTGCATCAGGGCGGATCATGAAATTTCCGGATACGTGTGAACAGTGAAAACGATTCGAATACGCTGCGTGTGGACGCGAACATTTTCGTATCCGCAAAAAAAAATTTGCGGGTACACAAATTTGCGGATACGTGTGGACGGGGCATTAGGGTATTGGTAAAATTTGAATGATTAACGTAATTTTTGTTTTGTTTTATTGTTATTCAAGCGACGAGCTATATCATCGTCTCCAACCACAGAACAATACTTGAGGTATCATATCATAGGATGCGCACGCATAACTAACGAGACCTCTCGAATTGGAGGAAGATTTGTTTCGTTATTGGGAGCATCAATCTGGATCAAGAATAACGTAAGTATTCGAATTCGTAATCAAAATATAAGTAATTTGATGGCGTACGATACACAGGGATTGGTCGCTCGAAAGCCACTGTTTGATATTAGTTTGAAATTGGAATTGAAGTCCCGTCTACATTCGAGTCAAACCAACTCATGCGTTCCTATCGAGGTTCAAAGATTCAGTTCATTATTCGAAGTTTGATTTCCATCTTGCTTTGAAGCTTGCATTAATGAAATGAACGATGCGAATTTGAATTTGTCATCGCCAAAGACGATGGGCGACAAGCGATAGGAGAAAAGTCATTCCAAGATCCAAGAATAGCTGGAATGACTTTCAAGAACATAGACCTTCGTGCTGAGACTGATTCAATGTTCTTTAAATTTAACGAAGCCATTTCCATGTCGGAATGACAACGTTTTATGAAATAGGTGTATAATACTTCACAACAGTAATTTCAGATCCTCCTATAATTTTTTTTCCCGCTAGTGATGATTTTCTTGGTTGTCTTTTCACCAGGGTTCTGGGACCTTCTTTGTGGACGCACAGAATAACACAGCAAGAATAATCCAGATTTACGAGTCTGTCAATGGTCATGTTTTCAAACTGGATCAACTATTGACCCCACCTTCCGATGTTATCAACACAGGAAACCCATCAGTAAGTACTTTTTCATTTGATTCTTAAGACTGTTATTCACTTTGGTTGGAATCGGAGTCGGAAGCAGCTTATGACGAAGTGAAAAACACATTAAACGGAGTCGTAATCGGAGACAGAACGAGGATTGTAAGGTTTTCTTTTTCTTTCTTTTGTGCTTACGCTTATGGCATGTGATTTTCACTTCCAAGTCACGCATGGACGTCTTCCGGCTTCGATCCCGACGCAAAAGAAAACCAGTCTCTAGTCGGTCCGGTCACATGGCGGAGCCGCTGTGCAAAGATTAGCGCGCAATAATGAAATGCAACCTTCTTAAAATTGTCTTGTATGCGAGGCCAACATGGAAATACAAAAGCCACAAATTCCATCGTGTAACATTGTACTTGATAGATAAGGCAGTAAGCCGTGTAGGATGGGCTGGGATATCAAATAAGAACATGCGTAATAGGTAAATTACGAGCCTTGATGAAACGACTGAAGAAGAGTGCCGTACAAGTGAAATTGTGGTTTCTTTTGTATTTCCACGTTAGCCTTGCGATACTTTTGAAAAGTGTCCATTGAACTGTGCGTCTACCTTTGCAACAGTTGCGCGCATTGCAGACTGAAAAGGTGGAATCGAAATTTACTGGAATATTGCGCGCAACTAAGTTAATTGCTTGAACGCGTGAGCAAATTTGTTGCCGCAAATGACTTGTTTTTCTCAGGGAATCCAATTCAAGTTCTGACCAAATTGGCTTGGAATAGTCTTGAATATTTCATAATTTATCGCAAGAAACGTTCCTCCTTTCTAAATGTGTCATCACACGAAAAAATCCTAGTTTACCAACAATGTTGGCAGTATTGTGGCACCAAAGTTTTGTCATGGTCGGTTGAAAAAGATGGTTTTTATTTATATATTTTTCTTTTTATCTAGTCCTCATACACGAATGTCGCTAAAAGTCTTGGCTACACTAAAGGACTTGACCTATTAAAGGTGAGTTTGGAAAACAATTCGCGAGTTGTATTTGTTAATTGATACTAATTTACATAGAAAATGTTCAGAAAAATAACGTAGATTGCATTTAGACACGCTAAGACTCAGGTCAAACGTCGAACTTTACATGAGCCGATCCTATTTGAAACAAGGCGGTCTTCTTTAATGACATTAGGTTCGGCTCATGTGAAGTTGATCCAAAGGGGCCTTGAATACTCCGTGAATTCTTTAGAGGAATTTGGCGCAAAATGCAATGATGTAACACTTTAATACAAATTGCGATGAAAGAGTCAAAATTTATAAATATCGGATGTCATCATCATTTTCATCAATCTTACAGCTAGCAAGTCTTGAAAACATCCTATCCAATCCCTTTCGCCGTCCATATTTGGTGTTCATGTCGACCAATCAGGCTATTGATAGGCTACCAGAAAGGTTGAAAACGAGGCTTTCCACGCCCGCACACGTGGATGAGTTAAGGACATACATCAAATATCACATGGTACCCAATGCGCCGGTATGTGGAAATAATATTATTCACCATTCAAACGTTGAAACCCCACCCCCCTCCTTTCATCGTGCACTTCCTAATGTGAAAGAACTTATTCCTCTTGGTGCAAGAACACGTGTCATACCCAGGTTTACCTAACCTTCACAATAGACCGTTTACTCAAGGTTGCGTGCGCGTCCAAATTTAAATAACTTGACGGGCCACGATACCATAACATGAGTATTGTCATGCATTGCTATAAATTTTTTTTTCGCATAAGAATTCATAGAATCGATTATTCTCCTCTTTAAATATAAAACTGGCTTCTAAGTTTTACTTATTTTTTCATTTTTGTGGCCCGTCAAGTTGGATGCGCACGCACCCTTGAGGAAAATGTCTATAGTCAACTCAAACTGATGATAAACCAACTCTTGTATCTAATTATAGGACTATTTTATTACGGAGATGTGACAAAATTCTCCTTCATCTTCCTGTCCCCCCTCCTCTCCAAAATAAAGTCCACCTTTCTTTTACTGCCCTATACTGACTATCGATCTCAACAATCAATCTAAAAGTTGTTGCCTTGATATTTTACCCAGGCCAACCTGACCACAGATTTCTTTGTTCGTGGGGGTGGAGGTGTCGAACTAACGACCATGCAAGGCCAAACCATCTTTGTGTCCTGCAAAGGAGGAAAGGTAAGTAGAAACATTTTCAGGACAAATAATGGGATAAGAAAAGAAAAAACTCTCTCAATTTTACGTAAAAAGTTCTCGTAGTATCTGTTATCGCTGTGAATAAGCCCCATTTGGATTGACTCGCCTAGTTTCCGTGTTAGTTTAGACATTTTTACCTTGGGCATGTAGCTTTCCCATTTCAGACCACGTGTCATTGTCTTCACAATGAAATTATTTGTTTGAGTTGTATGTACAATCATGTGCCTTTTGCAACCGTTAAAGAAAGAAATGATACTCTAGAGAATGACACGTGGTCTGTAATAGGAGATATTGCGCCCAAGCCGAAAAGGTCTATTGTAATGAAAACTCAAAACGACTTTTAAAGTTTTTTTAGGAGGTTTGCGCATGTCTTTAGATGACGTCAGTAGTCACGTGTACTATTCAGGCACGCATGCGCATTTGGAGTTTTGGTTATCATCACCAGATTCGTAGAAAAACTTTCAGAAACTAATTTAAAAGACTTGTCTTCTCATCTTTACCTTTGGATGTTTCAGGGTGACTTATATGTCAACGGCGTTAGTAGGATTTCCAAGAGAGATATTCAGTTTAAGGGCGGAGTTGGTTTCGCTGTTGATGATGCCTTACTTCCTCTTGGACTCGGAGGAAATTGTGATCAACCAATTAAAGAAATTATTAACGTAAGTATTTATCACTTTATTATTAGCATCGTCATCGTCATCAGTTATTATGACTATCATCATGATCATCATTAATCATCATCATTGACATCATCAGTTATCATCCATACATCAATGCTTCCATCCCAACCACCTATTCATACTTCCTGCTGAAACATCTATTCTTCCATCTCTTTAATCTCATTCGTCCATTCAATTGATGTCATCCATCCATCCCTCTTTACATTCATTTCTTCCCGTCCCATCCCATCTCATCCCATCCCATACATTTCCATCCCATCCCATCTCATCCCATTCATTTCCATCCCATCTCATCTCATCCAATCCATCCACCCATCCACCCACCTACCAACCCACCCACCTACCAACCCACCCATCTACCCACCCATCCACCCACCTACCAACCCACCCATCCACCCACCTACCAACCCACACGTCCCCCCATCTACCCACCCTCCCACCACTTTTTATAGTAGGTATCATTAGTACCAAGAGTCTGTCTTACTAGTCCATTCATCTTCTCTCTCTTTTCCTGTAGGGTTCTTGTGGTAACTGCTTACTTCCTGTGAGCTGCCCACCGGAAACCACGCTTGTAGTAAGTGTTAATCTGTTCTTTTAGATTGTTAGATTTTTTCTCAAGTAGCAGGAGCGGACAGCGTGGAGCGTAGAATGAGGGTGGATAAGATTGAAGAGTCTTTAAAAATCAATGATGTAACACATATTATTAAGAAGGCACAAGAAAACCCTGAAGGTGGACACAACCAATATGTCTTATCTTTGTTTTCTACTCCTAGGGTTCAATCAATCATGGCTGTACTTTCAATGGAGGCATCCTTGGTTGTCAACCTCGTTGTATGCGACACAAAATCGAGCGCAAATGTTGTTCTAATTTCTATGGCTCAGACTGTAGAGGTAATAACAATCATCATGTTTTAAAGCGGTTTTCATATGAGTGTGAAACACAGGGTACTGAGTTATAGCACGTACACCGCAGTGCGACATGCTGTAACATTGGAAAGTGTTTCAGCCAATCACAATGCATTAGTTTCGTCTACAGTAAGATACGGTACTGCTCCAGTACGGCTAAAAGGATTTGGTGTATTATTTCCCACTCATTGAAAAACCGCACTAATGTGACTATGATGATCGCTGTCAAGCACTATTGATAGTCGTACTTTTAGTTTAATAGGCCCTTTCAATATAAAGTCAAAGTAGCTCAATTTGAAGGACAAAAAAAAAAATCAATCTTAAGAGGATTGAAAAAACCTATTGTTATGTCCTCCAGATTGAGCTGCATCCGACGTACTGCAAGGGATCTATTCCACGACCTTCTAAGATCTCACACAGTTAATGTTTATAATCTTCCAGCATGTCCTGGTGGTGAAGGGACCCCATGTCTTGGGCGTGGTCAGTGTGATGATGGGTTAACAGGCACGGGTGTTTGTAATTGTACTAAGCCCTTTTATGGAACAGCATGTGAACGATGTCCTAATAACACGGGCTGTCCAGGTAAGCTACTTACAAAGAAAAAAATACGTAGCCAGTAATATGTGACATATTGTGACACCTTGCGTGATACCTGCACCAAACAATAACACGGTCTGTCCAGGCAAGCTACTTCTAAAGAAAACAATACGTAGTCAGTAATATGTGACATATTGTGTGACACCTTGCGTGACACCTGCACTTAGCAACAACAAGATTCTGTCTAAGCTACCTCTAAAGAAAACAATACTTAGCCAATAATGCGCGGTGACATACTTACGGAATGTAATATTGTGTGACGACTTGCGTGACACAAGCATTTTTAAACATCTTCCAGGCTAATGTTGAGTGATTTTTTCCCCAGCTCCAGGCTCCTGCAATGAGAACCCTGACACATGTCACGTGTTTGCCACGTGCTCTGATGAATCTGGTCACGTGAACTGTACTTGCAAACCTGGTTACGAGGGCGATGGATTTTATTGTCAAATGAGAGACTTGTGTGCTGTAAACAATGGAGATTGCGGTGTCAACGCTACCTGTCATTTCCAGGGTCCAGTAAGTACCAGATTTGTTTTGTGATGGATGTGGCCGCACGTTCAATGCTGCGTTCGGATTGGCTTGAAGTTATAGCCTCTTAGCTCGGCTTTGAAAGCCAAAACATCGAACTTAACTTTAATTCAAAACTTGTTTGCAACTATATATTTGACCGACTAGTTGGATTTGACTATAACGGTCATACGCCTCAAGACATATAAGTAAATAGATCATTTGGGCTCGAGGACTAATTGCAAAATGGTATTCGTTATAGTTGAAAGCAAATGGCGGTCAGTTTTTGAACACCATTTGGAGCAGATAAGGAGATTCACTAAAGGATTTTATCGGCTGATAAATTAAAATCTAGCAATTTGTTCAAGCAGCCTTTGTATTTTTCTCGACAGGACCAAAGACTCTGTCAATGCAAGCAAGGATTTTATAAAGTGAACGACCGTTGTCAGGCGTTTGGACCATCGTCTCCATGTTCGGTGAACCACGGAGGCTGTTCTAATCATGCTTCTTGTACTGAATCGAGTGAGTCTTTGGACAGTACTTTATTTGGTAT
>NW_028292580.1:12761980-12796980 GCF_029948245.1 Actinia tenebrosa | reverse complement strand
ATATTTCCAAGCTGCATCACTCAAATCACACAAAAATAACTTATCATTCAACTATTGACTTCATATAGAATCAATACTGAAACAATTGAGTCGTTGTCAGTTGCTGCTGATGCTGCTGCTATTGTTGTTGTTGATTAGTGGTTGTGGTTGTTTTGATAGTGGTTGGTTTTATTTTTCTATTTCAAAGACGGGAATTAGGTCTCCTACCTCAAGGCTACACATTATTATCGCTGTTTTTTTCGTAACTGCTGCTGTTGTTGTCGTTGTTGCTGCATACAATGTCGTATCTGTTACACCAGGGTTGTTAAGCTAACGTCACATTTTCTTCCTCAGGCGAAACGGGATGGAAAAATTGCCTCAAGAAAAGGTAACTTTCGAAATTTATTTATACACATTTGTCAAAACCAAAATTGTATTCAATTTTTGAAGCAGGCGCCAAGATTGAAGTGTAATATGACTTTGATTAAAGCCTTATGCAAATCTTCTTTTCACAGTACAACGAAAGACATCGATCCAGCAATATTACAAACACAACTGAAGAATATTTTGACACAGGTCAAGGTAAGAAAACATGAAATATAGAGGATATTACATGGGCGCGCGGAGATACGAAATTTATCTTCGAGTGTTCAATAGACCAGTTTCGAATTCCAAATTACCGCTGTGTTCCTTGATTACAAACTTATTTGCACAGGGTTAGTCTCGTATCAGTGTTTAAATATTCACAAATACCAACAGAAAAGTAAAGAATGCACAACTTCAACAATACGAACATTTTGAAACTCGACGGACCTTGACTGGAACACGTGAATATTGTGCAGAAACTCGAGGCTAACCCTGTGCAAATGAGTCTGTGATCAAGAAACACAGCGGTAATTTGGAATTCGAAAGGGGTCTATTGATATCTCACGAGTGAGATATCTAAATTGAACACGAGAAGATAAAATTCGTATCTACAAGCGGCCATGTAATGATCTGTTTATTATATAGATATCGATGAAACTTAAATAAAACAAAAGCTCAAAAATTCTTTATTAAAATACGTTACTATGTCAACAGCGATATCTTCACGTGTGAAAGATATGGTATCTTCCACTGGTGAAAGATATCAAGTTTTCAACACTCGAAGATAAATTTCGTATCTCCGCGCGCCCATGTAATATCCTCTATGTATGAATCAGGTGTTGATACACGAAGACTAGAAATATGACACGTTGGAGATTTAAAAGTTCTAGCACGATACCTTTGGAGCGAGAGATACACGTTTCAATCCTCAGGATCTACAAGTCTGTTTTGACTTCTCTCTAATCCGTGTAGCTTCAGCCTTGAATACTCTTTAAAACAGAGCACTGATGGAGAGAGGGTGTAAAGCGCTTACTGTCGACTCCCTGGATACCAGCCTCGTAGCTAAAGAACTAACGACGTTACAAATAGTTACTGTAACTTTACGTTTTTAATTGGTTTTACTTTTCCTCAGAACCATGCAAGTTCCTGGCCATTCCAGAAACCTGTAGAGCGATCAGAAGCACCTGACTACTACGACCACATCAAGTACCCAATGGGTAAGTCAATCAAATTTAGTCTGAACTTTTTTGGGTCAAAACCATCATAAGGGGTTAGGTCGTTGCAAAGCTTTTATCATTGATGGTTCAAGATTTCGTGTCCTGGTTTGATTTTTTTGATATCCAAGACCTTTGTAATACGACCAGGTCGTTTTACATAGGATTCATACGTGTATAAGGTCCAGACCTTTTTTTAGCGACCGGGTCGTTTCCTCAATTATTATGATTAATTTCTGACCCCTTTTTAGCGACCAGGGCCTTGTTGTACGAAGGGTGGATAGCGCTATCCGACGGATAAAACTTATCCAGCGAATAAACTTATTGGATAACGTATCAGGATAATCGACTTATCCACTTAATGAGGCGGGATTTATTCGTCGGATAGCGCTATCCACTCTTCGTACAACCGGGGCATTTAAATCTAAAATACTCGTGCCATAATATTCAAATGGCGCGGAAGAATAGGACTATGATGAGTGTGGTCAGTAAAATTTGACGGGAGGGCTTTTTGAAAATGATTTGTAGACTCCCCTCTCCTCTCATCGAAAAGAAAACAAATGTATTTTGGATTTCAGATTTCAAGACGATGACAGAACGACTAAAGAGTGGTTATTACAGCTCCAAGAAGCTATTCATCGCTGACATTAGACGGATCTTCGAGAACTGCCGCACGTATAACTCCCCTGACACGGAATATTACAAATGTGCCAACATCGTTGAACGCTTTTTCCTCAGTAAAATAAAAGATCCTGCTACCTAGTGAGCTAGATTCAAAGCTGAGCGGTTTTCGTAAGAGTGGAAATAACGGTAAACTCAAAATCATACTCATCCGGTGCCTATGAAGAGACCCGGGGGGAGGGGGGGGGGGTACGTAAATAATATGGCATTTAATGAGGGGCCACTCCAAAAATAATTAGATAAATAGAGAATTTATTTTTAAAATTATCCTGTTTTAATAGGAGGCCACGTAAAATAATTCAAGTTGGGAAGGGATCATACATTTTTTTGCTTACAACTCACAAAAATCCATCCAGCCCCCAACCCCTCCCCCCTAAAAAATGAACCGTCACTAATCTTACTGTTAACGTAGCAAACGTGATTAAGTAATTCACACGAACAGAATTCCCTGTCAATGTTGAGAAATTCAGTACCGTTTATTTCCTACTTATTCGAAAAACGCTTTTTTACCAAATAGACATCAGTTTTTTATTTTTGTTGACGTCAGCTTTATCTGTCTGTCCTCTTATTGGTGATAAAAAATAACCAATCAGCGCGCGAGAAATTTGTAAGTTATTGTAAAAATTCGTTTGAAATTCTCGGGGCTAGCCTTTGTTGAGTGTAGAATATTCTTGTGTTTAGTGAAGGTCCGTCGAATTAATGCATTTATTTTATTTAAGATGTAAATTGATCATTTCACCTTTGGTACTTGTGGATGTATGGACACTAGTGGAGGGCAGAGAAAATGTGTATGGAATCAGCGAAGTATAGCTGTAATTCCAAAAACTCTCATTTTTTAATTTAGCAAATCGCCTTGGATAACTGACATGTTAAGACAATTTAGAGAAACAAAAAAGTAAAAAAAAGTATTTAAAAAAATAATACTAAAAATAATCAAGTACTTGGGTTCTTTCCAAATACTCAGTACTGCATAAAAGCCTTAAATATCATTATCGTATTATTACTATTATTTGTGTGTGTGTGTGTGTGTGTGTGTGCTATTTTCACATGCACCTTTTAAAAAAATATGCATTATTTATGAAGTATCGCAAATAGGTCATTTTTGGCCATTTTCGGGTAAAAACCATGGACTATAGCCCATGGTTTTGATCGATTTTGGGCCATTTTAACACCTTTTGAAAAAATATGCATTATTTATGAAGTATGGAAAATAGGTCATTTTTGGGCATTTTGGGGCAAAAAGCATGGACTATAGCCCATGGTTTTGATCGATTTTGGGCCATTTTCGCACCTTTTTAAAAAATATGCATTATTTATGAAAAATATAAATTAGGTCATTTTTGGGCATTTTGGGACACAAAGCATGGACTATAGCCCATGGTTTTGATCGATTTTGGGCCATTTTCACACCTTTTCCAAAAATATGCATTATTTATGAAGTATGGAAAATAGGTCATTTTTGGGCATTTTGGGGCAAAAAGCATGGACTATAGCCCATGGTTTTGATCGATTTTGGGCCATTTTCGCACCTTTTTAAAAAATATGCATTATTTATGAAAAATAAATTAGGTCATTTTTGGGCATTTTGGGACACAAAGCATGGACTATAGCCCATGGTTTTGATCGATTTTGGGCCATTTTCACACCTTTTCAAAAAATATGCATTATTTATGAAGTATCGAAAATAGGTCATTTTTGGGCATTTTGGGGCAAAAAGCATTGACTATAGCCCATGGTTTTGATCGATTTTAGGCCATTTTCACACCTTTTCAAAAAATACGCATTATTTATGAAGTATCGAAAATAGGTCATTTTTGGGCATTTTGGGGCAAAAAGCATGGAGTAGCCCATGATTTTGATCGATTTTGGGCCATTTTCACACCTTTTGAAAAAATATGCATTATTTATGAAGTATCGAAAATAGGTCATTTTGGGGCAAAAAGCATGGACTATAGCCCATGGTTTTGATCTATTTTGGACCATTTTCACACCTTTTTAAAAAGTATGCATTATTTATGAAGTATCGAAAATAGGTCATTTTTGGGCATTTTGGGGCAAAAAGCATGGAGTATAGCCCATGGTTTTGATCGATTTTGGGCCATTTTCACACCTTTTGAAGAAATATGCATTATTTATGAAAAAATGTAAATAAGGTCATTTTGGGGCATTTTGGGGAAAAAAGCATTGACTATAGCCCATGGTTTTGATCGATTTTTGGCCATTTTCACAACTTTTTAAAATATATGCATTATTTATGTCGAAACATTCTGTAAATTTATTTAGACTAAAGTTAACTACCGTCCAAGGCTTGCATCGCGACGCACTAGTTTGCGAAAGAGAAGACAGGAGATATTGGTTTTGGAATAATTTTGGCCACGCTAGTGGCAAGTTTAATAATCAATAAATCTCTATAATCGTACAAAATACCAAAACCCAAAGAAGCTATGTCTTCGGCAAAGGTGGGGCGAGAATAAACACGCCACAAGCCACATACTGTGGCGGCCCCACCAAGGCGCGATGCAAGGTGCGGACAAGGAAAGAGAGAGTTAAAATTAGACCATGTAACTGGACCAGAGATTGACCTGTGAAGAAGTAGCCCCTGTCTAACCAACTTCACGAGCCAGAGATTTAGCGTATGCGTTCCTTGCCTGCTAAAGCAATCTACCTAAATATGATATAGTATATATAACACGAAATATCCGATTCAGATAAAAAAACAGATAAACAGCCCTTGACTGACCCATAAATTGTACAAGAGATTGACCCTTGAAGAAGTAGCCCATGTCTAACCAACTTTAAGAGCCAGAGATTTATCGTGTGCGTTAATTGCGTGCCAAATACTCTGTAACACGATATATCCGGTGGCGATAACACAGATAAGCAGCCCCTGACTGACCCTACCTGTGTCATCAAGCGGACGCGTGAACATGTTTGAAATTCAATTGGCCTGAGCAGTAGGTGACCTAAGATAAATTTTAAAAGCGTCTGATTTCCAGCGGCCCAGAGTACGTATTTGGGCATCAGAGAAGCCATTGTCAGCAGCGTGGCAGGAGGCGCCGATGCGAAAGCTGTGGCTCTTGTACCGCTCTGGGTCAAGGCCACAGAATATCAAACACCTTTTAAGATCGGTGTTAAACTGTGACACCGTAACTGGACTTCCATCTTGATGGCAAAAAAGTGGCCCCGCCAGCCCTCCTCTAAGATGACAATATTGTGAGAGAGATTTGACGGGACAGAATGGCTGGGAATCTTCACGATCGATTAACACGTCAAAAGGCCGGCGCCTCGTGTTATGTTTGTAATCAATGATGGTAATCTTAGCTGAGTGGAGGTTACCTTGGGTCATCAGGAAAGCTAAAGCATTAAATTGAACAACCGTGTCTCTAGACTGTGCACTCTTGGCAGCTAACTCTCCTACACGGAAAAACCCGTAAAAGGCTAGCAAAAACATAGCAGAATAGAGGACTCTTTGAAATGCAGAAGAGTTGGTATGTCTGAGGGCCTGGACTAAGTCGTGGAGCAGTGGGCGAGTGATTGGCAATCGTACATCAAACGGACGCCGACGATTTAAAGCTGTCACGAGCTTTTGAATTAAAAATGCTCTTGTCGGATCTTGAAGCCCTTGAAGCTTGTGTAAATATCTACCCTGGGTGCCAGAGGCCGTGTGGGGCTTGGGGGCGAGAGAGAGAGAGAGGGAGGATGATTGCTCCACGTGTACTACCCCTCGTGCCGTATTATACCAAAACAAACCAAAACCGGTTTTTCGTGCTCATTAAAATTCTGAACTCGTGAAAGTGAGGCTGTCGGCTCCTGTGACCAGAGGCCCCCTCCTCCCTCTCTCTCTCTCTCGCCCCCAAGCCCCACACGGCCTCTGGCACCCAGGGTAGTAAATATCCGATCGCGGATAAATATGATGAAATAGTGGAACAAGCCAATTTCTTAGCCGAAAGGTATGAAATAAACAAAGCTATTACATCGGGCTTTAGAGGTAAATTTGGTTGAGGAGATCCGTAGAATCTCTGGCAGAAAGTACTAAAAACCGACCAAGCTCGCCGATAAGAAGTACGAGAGCCCTCAGACAAAGCCGAGCGTAAGAGAACACCTAAGTTAGAGACCAACTCTCCGGCAGAAGGTTCGCGGGTATCACCGTAGCGCACTCGTCCGCGTCGGGCATGAGCTGTTTGAATTTGTCTACCTGTAAGCGGGAAATTAAATCGGCACGACTATTACTTAAACCTGGCACATGTTGTGCTCGAAATAAGATATTATGGCGTAAACAACTTAATACCAAGTCACGTGTCAACATCATAATTATCTTATCTTTTGAGGTCTGTCGATTAATGATTTCAACCACTGCTGCGTTGTCAGTGAAAAACGTAACACACTTATTAGCCATATTTGACCCCCAGATATGTATGGCAATAACAATAGGAAAAAATTCTAGAAATGCGATGTTAAAGGATTTCCAAGAAGCCGGCCAAGCGCCGCAAAACCAATGCTTACCAAAGATAGCCCCGTAACCAAGTGATGCCGCGGCATCTGTGTATAGTTCGAGGGTAGAAGACGTCTCCCATTTTTCCCCCAGAAAAAACGATTTGCCGTTGTAGGCGTCTAGAAATTGACACCACGTTATAATATCTTTTTTGACTTTCTGAGTTAAACGAATATGATGATAGGGATTAAGGCGACCCTTGGCAAGATCAATCATGCGGCGCAGGAAAGCGCGACCTGGAACGATCACAGAGCAAGTAAAATTTAAAAGGCCTAGTAAGGATTGTAATTCCCTTAGCGTGACTGACCGCTTTTTATAAAACGAACGAAGAAGAGTGTGACATTTTATTGAAGCTTATCATCAGGTAATCGGGTCTCGCCTTTGACAGAATCTAAAGTAATACCCGTGAATTGTAGAACTGTCTCAGGGCCCACCGTTTTCTCTGGAGCTAATGGGACTCCAAGGTAATCGCACATGCCCATGAAATTATTGAGATCTGTACGACACTTATCCTCGGTAGGTGCAATGAATAAGAATTCGTCTAAAACATGTAACACAGCCGACGCACCGAGACGTGTCAACGAGAGCCATTCTAGAGATGTACTGAAAGCTTCAAAAATGGCACATGAAGAAGAGCAGCCCATAGGTAGACATTTGTCAAAATAATACATGCCATCCCACTTGAGCCCCAGCAAAGGATAGTCAGTAGGATGAATTGGAATAATCCGAAAAGCTGACTTAATATCAGTTTTCGCCATAAAACAGCCTGCCCCCACACGTTTAATGGCAGAAATTGCCTGACCGATTGAAGCATATTGTACCGAGGAATAAAATTCGGGAATAAAATCATTAACTGAAGAGCCTTTAGGATATGATAAATGGTGTATTAAACGAAATTCCCCAGGAACTTTCTTGGGAACTACACCAAGGGGCGAAGTCCGAAAATTAGAGAATGGAGGCACCGAAAAAGGCCCAACAATTCTGCCGGCTTCGCATTCCTTACGCAACTTAGATAAGGTGACTTCCGGTTGCTCAAGAGCGCTCTTGAGATTCGGTGAGATGAAAGATAAGCGTTTACCCAGAAAATTAATACGAAAACCGAAACGAAAACCGTTGCACAAGTAAAACTTTAAAGGTCGTGGATATCCATCCAAGAGATTTTCAAGCCTTGCCACCTTTATTGGTGTTACTGGCTGGGTGTGAAGGAGAACGTTTGTCGTTGGTACAATTGCTGGCGGAGTGTTTTCCACCGCATCTGCAACAAACGTGCTCATACTGACACCCTTTACAAAATTTTCCGCTCTGAAATGCCCAACACGTTCCCTTGGGGAAAGGGGGGTTGGTATTGCGAAAACGATTTCGCTGAGCCGGCCCTTTCTCGGCGCCTTGTTGGGGTTTCCGAAAAATTTGTGACCGCCCCAAGCCATAGCTCCCAATGGATTTGGTCCCAAGGAAAGGAGTCGGGGGCAGACTGTCGGAGATAGCGAAACTGCTCGTCGTAAAACGACCAATCACCCGACTTGTGAGCTATATCCCTAATAGTCTCACAGTATTTCATTAATGGCGCGGTTTGGTCCGAAAATTTTTCACAGAAAATGGCTACAAAAGTGTGGAAAGCCGTCAGCCATAAGTCAATACTAGTAACTTTCTTGGGCTGGTGACTGGACTCCAGCGTAATTTGTGGATCGCGTGAATTTTCGGAGGGTTTCCCTACTGAAAACGAATATTTTTCGGGTGTAGGGGAGTTATTAAGAAGGGCGCCAAAATCGACATACTCGTTAGCCCAAATTTTGGATTTAATCTTAGGAGTTACGCGCGAGCCCAGACTCACTGCAGCACTAGTAAAGACTTGGGATGGCCGCGGATCAGACCTCGTTGATATACCTGGTGTCTCATTATTCGTGCGAATATCAGCGACCTCGTCCTCTACAATTGGGGGGACGAGACCCTGTTCCTGTCCAACTCGTGGTTGCGACATGGCTGCCTGAACAGCATTGGTGACCGCTGTCGATAAAGAGGCAGTCAGGGCAGCCAGGTCCAAGGTGAGGGGCCCTGCAGGCCGATTACTAGGAACATCACGCGCTGGCACTTCTATTGCATCAGCTCTCGATGGCCTCGTGCGTCGAGTCGCTCGCTTGGTGGGAGGCATAACTTAACAAAGTGCACGATAAAAGTGTAAATACATAAACTATCTCGCAAAAACACGAATTAGATAAATTAAGCGCTTGTGCTTTTGCGAAAAGTAAAACATACAAAAGAGAAGGGCAACGCGTAAAAGCGAATACAGAAAGCGAGCCAAACGCCGTCCAGCATTATCTAAAAAACCCGACAAAGCCGTAATGTATGTAATACGATATTAAAAGCATCTGTACGCCGAGTGACAGTATAAATTAGAAAAAGGGCAGAATAGAAAACCGAGTGCAATGGAAACACCGTAAGACGGCGATCAAGGGATTGTACACTCAAAATGGTTTCTGAACACCCACAGTTAGGCTAAGCATAAACAACAAAGCACGTATTGTGCAACTTGTAGACCGAGAAACTAAAAACCCCACATGCCACACCGCATGTAATTCTAATCTTGACATGCCACACCGCTGTCAAGATAAGGAGGGGTGTGGTCCCGGCCTAACATTTTTAGCTAGCCAACAAGACTGCACTCAAAGCGTAACAGATAAAATAAAAATAGTGACAAAAGATCACTCAATTACAAGCATGGAACGAACGAAGGCTTTTAAGAATTGCCCCTCTCAAACTGCGATAAAGTTTGCGCTGTCCGCAGCTATTTAGATGAACACCATCGTATGCGTAGAAATTAGCCTTTGTATGCCAGAAACCTCTATGACCCCAATAAATTGCATAAGGAATTGGCTCCAAAACTACGCGTAGATAGCGGGTTAATAAGATATCGACATTTCGGTTAAGAGCCGCTGACGCCTCCCTATAGAGTGTTTGGCAAACACAAACGCGCTCAACCCCATATTGGTCATGTAACAAACGAACTAGATCCTCAATACTAGAACCCACTAGAAAAGGGGTAAGATTGGCACGGGTTAGGTCGTTTGTTCCAATTTTTAAGATAACAATGTGGGGTCGAAAAGACTTTACAACATGTAGGTCATAATGGACAAGTTTTTTGAGAAATCTGCCCCCAACACCGTGCCACCTTACAATTACATTATTCTCGCAGTGAAAATAAAGGGTAAGATCGGAATAACGTTCGATGAAGTCGTGGAGACCACGAATAAAGGAATGTCCCAGAATAAGAATGCGCTTGTCAGCCATAATAGAGTTAGTGTGTAAAAGTAAAATAACTTGCCTGATAATTTTACAGTGAACTTGGGCATTTTGGGGCAAAAAGCATGGACTATAGCCCATGGTTTTGATCGATTTTGGGCAAGTTTCACACCTTTTTAAAAAATATGCATTATTTATGAAGTATGCAAAATAGGTCATTTTTGGGTATTTTTGGTCAAAAAGCATGGACTATAGCACTTGGTTTTGATCGATTTTGGGCCATTTTCACACCTTTTGAAAAAATATGCATTATTTATGAAGTATGCAAAATAGGTCATTTTTGGTCATTTTCGGTCAAAAAGCATTGACTATAGCCCATGGTTTATGGTTTTGATCGATTTTGCGCCAATTTCACACCTTTTCAAAAAATATGCATTATTTATGAAAAAAGTAAATTAGGTCATTTTTCGACATTTTGGGGCAAAAAGCATGGACTATAGCCCATGTTTTTGATCAGTTTTGGGCCATTTTCATACCTTTTGAAACAATATGCATTATTTATGAAAAATGTAAATTGGGTCATTTTTTGGCTATTTTGGGTGAAAAAGCATGGACTATAGCCCATGCTTTTGATCGATTTTAGGCCATTTTAACACCTTTTGAAAAAATATGCATTATTTATGAAAAATTTAAATTGGGTCATTTTTTGGCTATTTTGGGGCAAAAAGCTTGGACTATAGCCCATGGTTTTGATCGATTTTGGGCCATTTTCACACCTTTTGAAAAAATATGCATTATTTATGAAGTATGCATAATAGGTCACTTTTATGCATTTTGGGGCAAAAAGCATGGACTATAGCCCATGGTTTTGATCGATTTTGGGCCATTTTCACACCTTTTGAAAAAATATGCATTATTTATGAAAAATTTAAATTCGGTTATTTTTTGGCTATTTTAGGGAAAAAGCATGGAGTATAGCCCATGGTTTTGATCGATTTTGGGCCATTTTAACACCTTTTGAAAAAATATGCATTATTTATGAAGTATCGAAAGGAGGTCTTTTTTGGGCATTTTGGGGCAAAAAGCATGGACTATAGCCCATGGTTTTGATCGATTTTTGGCCATTTTCACACCTTTTCAAAAAATACGCATTATTTATGAAGTATCGAAAATAGGTCATTTCTGGGCATTTTGGGACAAAAAGCATGGACTATAGCCCATGGTTTTGATCGATTATAGGCCCTTTTCACACCTTTTCAAAAAATACGCATTATTTATGAAGTATCGAAAATAGGTCATTTTTAGGCATTTTGGGACAAAAAGCATGGACTATAGCCCATGGTTTTGATCGATTTTAGGCCATTTTCACACCTTTTCAAAAAATACGCATTATTTATGAAGTATCGAAAATAGGTCATTTATGGGCATGTTGGGACAAAAAGCATGGACTATAGCCCATGGTTTTGATCGATTTTGGGCCATTTTAACACCTTTTGAAAAAATATGCATTATTTATGAAGTATTCAAAATAGTTCATTTTTGGGATTTTTGGGACAAAAAGCATGGACTATAGCCCATGGTTTTGATCGATTTTAGGCCATTTTCACACCTTTTCAAAAAATACGCATTATTTATGAAGTATCGAAAATAGGTCATTTTTGGGCATTTTGGGACAAAAAGCATTGACTATAGCCCATGGTTTTGATCGATTTTGGGCCATTTTCACACCTTTTGAAAAAATATGCATTATTTATGAAGTATCGAAAATAGGTCATTTTTGGGTATTTTTGGGCAAAAAGCATGGCCCATCGTTTTGATCGATTTTGGACCATTTTCACAACTTTTGAAAAAATATGCATTATTTATGAAGTATCGAAAATAGGTCATTTTTTGGCTATTTTGGGGCAAAAAGCATGGACTATAGCCCATGGTTTTGATCAATTTTGGGCCATTTTCACACCTTTTGAAAAAATATGCATTATTTATGAGGTATGCATAAGAGGTCATTTTTGGGCATTTTGGGGCAAAAAGCATGGACTATAGCCCATTCTTTTAATCGATTTTTGGCCATTTTCACACCTTTTTAAAAAGTATGCGTTATTTATGAAAAATTTAAATTGGGTCATTTTTTGGCTATTTTGGGGCAAAAAGCTTGGACTATAGCCCATGGTTTTGATCGATTTTGGGCCATTTTCACACCTTTTGAAAAAATATGCATTATTTATGAAGTATGCATAATAGGTCACTTTTATGCATTTTGGGGCAAAAAGCATGGACTATAGCCCATGGTTTTGATCGATTTTGGGCCATTTTCATACCTTTTGAAAAAATATGCATTATTTATGAAAAATTTAAATTCGGTTATTTTTTGGCTATTTTAGGGAAAAAGCATGGAGTATAGCCCATGGTTTTGATCGATTTTGGGCCATTTTAACACCTTTTGAAAAAATATGCATTATTTATGAAGTATCGAAAGGAGGTCTTTTTTGGGCATTTTGGGGCAAAAAGCATGGACTATAGCCCATGGTTTTAATCGATTTTAGGCCATTTTCACACCTTTTCAAAAAATACGCATTATTTATGAAGTATCGAAAATAGGTCATTTCTGGGCATTTTGGGACAAAAAGCATGGACTATAGCCCATGGTTTTGATCGATTATAGGCCCTTTTCACACCTTTTCAAAAAATACGCATTATTTATGAAGTATCGAAAATAGGTCATTTATGGGCATGTTGGGACAAAAAGCATGGACTATAGCCCATGGTTTTGATCGATTTTGGGCCATTTTAACACCTTTTGAAAAAATATGCATTATTTATGAAGTATTCAAAATAGTTCATTTTTGGGATTTTTGGGACAAAAAGCATGGACTATAGCCCATGGTTTTGATCGATTTTAGGCCATTTTCACACCTTTTCAAAAAATACGCATTATTTATGAAGTATCGAAAATAGGTCATTTTTGGGCATTTTGGGACAAAAAGCATTGACTATAGCCCATGGTTTTGATCGATTTTGGGCCATTTTCACACCTTTTGAAAAAATATGCATTATTTATGAAGTATCGAAAATAGGTCATTTTTGGGTATTTTTGGGCAAAAAGCATGGCCCATCGTTTTGATCGATTTTGGACCATTTTCACAACTTTTGAAAAAATATGCATTATTTATGAAGTATCGAAAATAGGTCATTTTTTGGCTATTTTGGGGCAAAAAGCATGGACTATAGCCCATGGTTTTGATCAATTTTGGGCCATTTTCACACCTTTTGAAAAAATATGCATTATTTATGAGGTATGCATAATAGGTCATTTTTGGGCATTTTGGGGCAAAAAGCATGGACTATAGCCCATTCTTTTAATCGATTTTTGGCCATTTTCACACCTTTTTAAAAAGTATGCGTTATTTATGAAAAATTTAAATTGGGTCATTTTTTGGCTATTTTGGGGCAAAAAGCATGGACTATAGCCCATGGTTTTGATCGATTTTGGGCCATTTTCACACCTTTTGAAAAAATATGCATTATTTATGAAGTATGCATAATAGGTCATTTTTATGCATTTTGGGGCAAAAAGCATGGACTATAGCCCATGGTTTTGATCGATTTTGGGCCATTTTCACACCTTTTGAAAAAATATGCATTATTTATGAAAAATTTAAATTCGGTTATTTTTTGGCTATTTTAGGGAAAAAGCATGGAGTATAGCCCATGGTTTTGATCGATTTTGGGCCATTTTAACACCTTTTGAAAAAATATGCATTATTTATGAAGTATCGAAAGGAGGTCTTTTTTGGGCATTTTGGGGCAAAAAGCATGGACTATAGCCCATGGTTTTAATCGATTTTAGGCCATTTTCACACCTTTTCAAAAAATACGCATTATTTATGAAGTATCGAAAATAGGTCATTTCTGGGCATTTTGGGACAAAAAGCATGGACTATAGCCCATGGTTTTGATCGATTATAGGCCCTTTTCACACCTTTTCAAAAAATACGCATTATTTATGAAGTATCGAAAATAGGTCATTTTTGGGCATTTTGGGACAAAAAGCATGGACTATAGCCCATGGTTTTGATCGATTTTAGGCCATTTTCACACCTTTTCAAAAAATACGCATTATTTATGAAGTATCGAAAATAGGTCATTTATGGGCATGTTGGGACAAAAAGCATGGACTATAGCCCATGGTTTTGATCGATTTTGGGCCATTTTAACACCTTTTGAAAAAATATGCATTATTTATGAAGTATTCAAAATAGTTCATTTTTGGGATTTTTGGGACAAAAAGCATGGACTATAGCCCATGGTTTTGATCGATTTTAGGCCATTTTCACACCTTTTCAAAAAATACGCATTATTTATGAAGTATCGAAAATAGGTCATTTTTGGGCATTTTGGGACAAAAAGCATTGACTATAGCCCATGGTTTTGATCGATTTTGGGCCATTTTCACACCTTTTGAAAAAATATGCATTATTTATGAAGTATCGAAAATAGGTCATTTTTGGGTATTTTTGGGCAAAAAGCATGGCCCATCGTTTTGATCGATTTTGGACCATTTTCACAACTTTTGAAAAAATATGCATTATTTATGAAGTATCGAAAATAGGTCATTTTTTGGCTATTTTGGGGCAAAAAGCATGGACTATAGCCCATGGTTTTGATCAATTTTGGGCCATTTTCACACCTTTTGAAAAAATATGCATTATTTATGAGGTATGCATAATAGGTCATTTTTGGGCATTTTGGGGCAAAAAGCATGGACTATAGCCCATGGTTTTGATCGATTTTGGGCTATTTTCACACCTTTTTAAAAAGTATGCGTTATTTATGAAAAATTTAAATTGGGTCATTTTTTGGCTATTTTGGGGCAAAAAGCTTGGACTATAGCCCATGGTTTTGATCGATTTTGGGCCATTTTCACACCTTTTGAAAAAATATGCATTATTTATGAAGTATGCATAATAGGTCACTTTTATGCATTTTGGGGCAAAAAGCATGGACTATAGCCCATGGTTTTGATCGATTTTGGGCCATTTTCATACCTTTTGAAAAAATATGCATTATTTATGAAAAATTTAAATTCGGTTATTTTTTGGCTATTTTAGGGAAAAAGCATGGAGTATAGCCCATGGTTTTGATCGATTTTGGGCCATTTTAACACCTTTTGAAAAAATATGCATTATTTATGAAGTATCGAAAGGAGGTCTTTTTTGGGCATTTTGGGGCCAAAAGCATGGACTATAGCCCATGGTTTTAATCGATTTTAGGCCATTTTCACACCTTTTCAAAAAATACGCATTATTTATGAAGTATCGAAAATAGGTCATTTCTGGGCATTTTGGGACAAAAAGCATGGACTATAGCCCATGGTTTTGATCGATTATAGGCCCTTTTCACACTTTTTCAAAAAATACGCATTATTTATGAAGTATCGAAAATAGGTCATTTTTAGGCATTTTGGGACAAAAAGCATGGACTATAGCCCATGGTTTTGATCGATTTTAGGCCATTTTCACACCTTTTCAAAAAATACGCATTATTTATGAAGTATCGAAAATAGGTCATTTATGGGCATGTTGGGACAAAAAGCATGGACTATAGCCCATGGTTTTGATCGATTTTGGGCCATTTTAACACCTTTTGAAAAAATATGCATTATTTATGAAGTATTCAAAATAGTTCATTTTTGGGATTTTTGGGACAAAAAGCATGGACTATAGCCCATGGTTTTGATCGATTTTAGGCCATTTTCACACCTTTTCAAAAAATACGCATTATTTATGAAGTATCGAAAATAGGTCATTTTTGGGCATTTTGGGACAAAAAGCATTGACTATAGCCCATGGTTTTGATCGATTTTGGGCCATTTTCACACCTTTTGAAAAAATATGCATTATTTATGAAGTATCGAAAATAGGTCATTTTTGACCATTTTGGGTTAAAAAGCATTGACTATAGACCATGGTTTTGATCGATTTTAGGCCATTTTAACACCTTTTGAAAAAATACGCATTATTTATGAAGTATCGAAAATAGGTCAGTTTTGGCCATTTTGGGTCAAAAAGCATTGACTGTAGCCCATGGTTTTGATCGATTTTAGGCCATTTTCACACCTTTTGAAAAAATACGCATGATTTATGAAGTATCGAAAATAGATCATTTTTGACTATTTAGGGTCAAAAAGCATTGACTATAGCCCATGGTTTTGATCGATTTTAGGCCATTTTCACACCTTTTGAAAAAATATGCATTATTTATGAAGTATGCAAAATAGGTCATTTTTGGGAATTTTGGGACAAAAAGCATGGACTATAGCCCATGGTTTTGATCGATTTTGGGCCATTATCACACCTTTTTACAAAATACGCATTATTTATGAAGTATCGAAAATAGGTCATTTTTGACCATTTTGGGGCAAAAAGTATTGACTATAGCCCATGGTTTTGATCGATTTTTGGCCATTTTAACACCTTTTGAAAAAATATGCATTATTTATGAAGTATCGAAAATAGGTCATTTTTGGGCATTTTTGGTGCAAAAAGCATGGACTATAGCCCATGGTTTTGATCGATTTTTGGCCATTATCACACCTTTTATAAAATACGCATTATTTATGAAGTATCGAAAATAGGTTATTTTTGTCCATTTTGGGTCAAAAAGCATTGACTATAGCCCATGGTTTTGATCGATTTTGGGCCATTTTCACACCTATTCAAAAAATATGCATTATTTATGAAGTATGCGTAACAGGTCATTGTTGGGCATTGTGGGGTAAAAAGCATGGACTATAGCCCATGGTTTTGATCGATTTTTGGCCATTTTCACACCTTTTCAAAAATACGCAGTATTTATGAAGTATCGAAAATAGGTCATTTTTGACTATTTAGGGTCAAAAAGCATTGACTATAGCCCATGGTTTTGATCGATTTTAGGCCATTTTCACACCTTTTGAAAAAATATGCATTATTTATGAAGTATGCAAAATAGGTCATTTTTGGGAATTTTGGGACAAAAAGCATGGACTATAGCCCATGGTTTTGATCGATTTTGGGCCATTATCACACCTTTTTACAAAATACGCATTATTTATGAAGTACCAAAAATAGGTCATTTTTGACCATTTTGGGGCAAAAAGTATTGACTATAGCCCATGGTTTTGATCGATTTTTGGCCATTTTAACACCTTTTGAAAAAATATGCATTATTTATGAAGTATCGAAAATAGGTCATTTTTGGGCATTTTTGGTGCAAAAAGCATGGACTATAGCCCATGGTTTTGATCGATTTTTGGCCATTATCACACCTTTTTATAAAATACGCATTATTTATGAAGTATCGAAAATAGGTTATTTTTTGCCATTTTGGGTCAAAAAGCATTGACTATAGCCCATGGTTTTGATCGATTTTGGGCCATTTTCACACCTATTCAAAAAATATGCATTATTTATGAAGTATGCGTAACAGGTCATTGTTGGGCATTGTGGGGTAAAAAGCATGGACTATAGCCCATGGTTTTGATCGATTTTTGGCCATTTTCACACCTTTTCAAAAATACGCAGTATTTATGAAGTATCGAAAATAGGTCATTTTTGACTATTTAGGGTCAAAAAGCATTGACTATAGCCCATGGTTTTGATCGATTTTAGGCCATTTTCACACCTTTTGAAAAAATATGCATTATTTATGAAGTATGCAAAATAGGTCATTTTTGGGAATTTTGGGACAAAAAGCATGGACTATAGCCCATGGTTTTGATCGATTTATGGCCATTATCACACCTTTTTACAAAATACGCATTATTTATGAAGTACCAAAAATAGGTCATTTTTGACCATTTTGGGGCAAAAAGTATTGACTATAGCCCATGGTTTTGATCGATTTTTGGCCATTTTAACACCTTTTGAAAAAATATGCATTATTTATGAAGTATCGAAAATAGGTCATTTTTGGGCATTTTTGGTGCAAAAAGCATGGACTATAGCCCATGGTTTTAATCGATTTTTGCCCATTATCACACCTTTTTATAAAATACGCATTATTTATGAAGTATCGAAAATAGGTTATTTTTTGCCATTTTGGGTGAAAAAGCATTGACTATAGCCCATGGTTTTGATGGATTTTGGGCCATTTTCACACCTATTCAAAAAATATGCATTATTTATGAAGTATGCGTAACAGGTCATTGTTGGGCATTGTGGGGTAAAAAGCATGGACTATAGCCCATGGTTTTGATCGATTTTTGGCCATTTTCACACCTTTTCAAAAATACGCAGTATTTATGAAGTATCGAAAATAGGTCATTTTTGACTATTTAGGGTCAAAAAGCATTGACTATAGCCCATGGTTTTGATCGATTTTATGCCATTTTCACACCTTTTGAAAAAATATGCATTATTTATGAAGTATTCAAAATAGTTCATTTTTGGGCATTTTGGGACAAAAAGCATGGACTATAGCCCATGGTTTTGATCGATTTTAGGCCATTTTCACACCTTTTCAAAAAATACGCATTATTTATGAAGTATCGAAAATAGGTGATTTTTGGGCATTTTGGGACAAAAAGCATTGACTATAGCCCATGGTTTTGATCGATTTTTGGGCCATTTTCACACCTTTTGAAAAAATATGCATTATTTATGAAGTATCGAAAATAGGTCATTTTTGGGTATTTTTGGGCAAAAAGCATGGCCCATCGTTTTAATCGATTTTGGACCATTTTCACAACTTTTGATAAAATATTCATTATTTATGAATATCGAAAATAGGTCATTTTTTGGCTATTTTGGGGCAAAAAGCATGGACTATACCCATGGTTTTGATCAATTTTAGGCCATTTTCACACCTTTTGAAAAAATATGCATTATTTATGAGGTATGCATAAGAGGGCATTTTTGAGCATTTTGGTACAAAAAGCATGGACTATAGCCTATGGTTTTGATCGATTTTGGGCCATTTTCATATCTTTTGAAAAAATATGCACCACTTATGAAAAATTTAAATTGGGTCATTTTTTGGCTATTTTGGGGCAAAAAGCATGGACTATAGCCCATGGTTTTGATCGATTTTGGGCTTTTTTCACACCTTTTGAAAAAATATGCATTATTTATGAAGTATGCAAAATAGGTCATTTTTGGGCATTTTGGGACAAAAAGCATGGAGTATAGCCCATGGTTTTGATCGATTTTGGGCCATTTTCACACCTTTTGAAAAAATATGCATTATTTATGAAGTATCGAAAATAGGTCATTTTTGGGTATTTTTGGGCAAAAACCATGGCCCATCGTTTTGATCGATTTTGGACCATTTTCACACCTTTTGAAAAAATATGCATTATTTATGAAGTATCGAAAATAGGTCATTTTTGGGTATTTTTGTGCAAAAAGCATGGACTATAGCCCATGATTTTGATCGATTTTAGGACAATGTCACACCTTTTTACAAAATACGCATTATTTATGAAGTATCGAAAATAGGTCATTTTTGATCATTTTGGGGCAAAAAGCATTGACTGTAGCACATGGTTTTGATCGATTTTAAGCCATTTTCACACCTATTCAAAAAATACGCATTATTTATGAAGTATCGAAAATAGGTCACTTTTGACCATTTTGGCTCAAAAAGCATTGACTATAGCCCATGGTTTTGATCGATTTAAGGCCATTTTCAAACCTTTTCAAAAAATACGCATTATTTATGAAGTATCGAAAATAGGTCATTTTTGACCATTTTGGGTCAAAAAGCATTGACTATAGACCATGGTTTTGATCGATTTTAGGCCATTATCACACCTTTTTACAAAATACGCATTATTTATGAAGTGCCAAAAATAGGTCATTTTTGACCATTTTGGGGCAAAAAGCATGGACTATAGCCCATGGTTTTGATCGATTTTGGGCCATTTTAACACCTTTTGAAAAAATATGCATTATTTATGAAGTATCGAAAATAGGTCATTTTTGGGCATTTTTGGTGCAAAAAGCATGGACTATAGCCCATGGTTTTGATCGATTTTTGGCCATTATCACACCTTTTTACAAAATACGCATTATTTATGAAGTATCGAAAATAGGTTATTTTTTGCCATTTTGGGTCAAAAAGCATTGACTATAGCCCATGGTTTTGATCGATTTTGGGCCATTTTAACACCTTTTGAAAAAATATGCATTATTTATGAAGTATCGAAAATAGGTCATTTTTGGGCATTTTTGGTGCAAAAAGCATGGACTATAGCCCATGGTTTTGATCGATTTTTGGCCATTATCACACCTTTTTACAAAATACGCATTATTTATGAAGTATCGAAAATAGGTTATTTTTTGCCATTTTGGGTCAAAAAGCATTGACTATAGCCCATGGTTTTGATCGATTTTTGGCCATTTTCACACCTATTCAAAAAATATGCATTATTTATGAAGTATGCCTAAAAGGTCATTTTTGGGCATTTTGGGACAAAAAGCATGGACTATAGCGCATGGTTTTGATCGATTTTTGGCCATTTTCATATCTTTTGAAAAAATATGCACCACTTATGAAAAATTTAAATTGGGTTATTTTTTGGCTATTTTGGGGCAAAAAGCATGGACTATAGCCCATGGTTTTGATCGATTTTGGCCCATTTTCACACCTTTTGAAAAAATATGCATTTTTAATGAAGTATGCAAAATAGGTCATTTTTGGGCATTTTGGGGCAAAAAGCATGGACTATAGCCCATGGTTTTGATCGATTTTGGGCCATTTTCACACCTTTTAAAAAAATACGCATTATTAATGAAGTATCGAAAATAGGTCATTTTTGACTATTTAGGGTCAAAAAGCATTGACTATAGCCCATGGTTTTGATCGATTTTATGCCATTTTCACACCTTTTCAAAAAATACGCATTATTTATGAAGTACCGAAAATAGGTCATTTTTGACCATTTTGGGGCAAAAAGCATTGACTATAGCCCATGGTTTTGATCGATTTTAGGCCATTTTCACACCTTTTGAAAAAATATGCATTATTTATGAAGTATGCAAAATAGGTCATTTTTGGGCATTTTGGGACAAAAAGCATTGACTATAGCCCATGGTTTTGATCGATTTTAGGCCATTTTCACACCTTTTCAAAAAATACGCATTATTTATGAAGTATCGAAAATAGATCATTTTTGACCATTTGCGGTCAAAAAGCATTGACTGTAGCCCATGGTTATGATCGATTTTAGGCCATTTTAACACCTATTCAAAAAATACAGATTATTTATGAAGTATCGAAAATAGGTCATTTTTGACTATTTAGGGTCAAAAAGCATTGACTATAGCCCATGGTTTTGATCGATTTTGGACCATTTTCACACCTTTTCAAAAAATACGCATTATTTATGAAGTACCGAAAATAGGTCATTTTTGACCATTTTGGGGCAAAAAGCATTGACTATAGCCCATGGTTTTGATCGATTTTGGCCATTTTCACACCTTTTGAAAAAATATGCATTATTTATGAAGTATCGAAAATAGGTTATTTTTGGGAATTTTGGGGCAAAAAGCATGGACTATAGCCCATGGTTTTGATCGATTTTGGGCCATTTTCACACCTTTTGAAAAAATATGCATTATTTATGAGGTATGCATAATAGGTCATTTTTGGGCATTTTGGGACAAAAAGCATTGACTATAGCCCATGGTTTTGATCGATTTTAGGCCATTTTCACACCTTTTCCAAAAATATGCATTATTTATGAAGTATGCCAAATAGGTCATTTTTGGGCATTTTGGGACAAAAAGCATGGACTATAGCCCATGGTTTTGATCGATTTTGGGCCATTTTCATATCTTTTGAAAAAATATGCACCACTTATAAAAAATGTAAATTGGGTCATTTTTTGGCTATTTTGGGTCACAAAGCATTGACTATAGCCCATGGTTTTGATCGATTTTGGGCCATTTTCACACCTTTTGAAAAAATATGCATTATTTATGAAGTATGCATAACAGTTCATTTTTCGGCATTGTGGGGTAAAAAGCATGGACTATAGCCCATGGTTTTGATCGATTTTGGGCCATTTTCATACCTTTTGAAAAAATATGCATTAGTTATGAAAAATGTAAATTGGGTCATTTTTTTGACTTTTTTGGGGAAAAAAGTTTGGACTATAGACCATGGTTTTGATCGATTTTGGGCCATTTTCACACCTTTTGAAAAAATATGCATTATTTATGAAGTATCGAAAATAGGTCATTTTTGGGTATTTTTGGGTAAAAAGCATGTCCCATCGTTTTCATCGATTTTTGGTCATTTTCACTTCTTTTGAATAAATATGCATTATTTATGAAGTATCGAAAATAGGTCATTTTTGGGCATTTTGGATCAAAAAGCTTGGAATATAGCCCATGGTTTTGATCCATATTGCGTCATTTTCACACCTTTTGAAAAAATATGCATTATTTATGAAGTATCGAAAATAGGTCATTTTTGACCATTTTGGGTCAAAAAGCATGGACTATAGCCTATGGTTTTGATCGATTTTGGGCCATTTTAAAACCTTTTAAAAAAATATGCATTATTTATGAAAAATATAAATTGGGTCACTTTTTGGCAATTTTGGGACAAAAAGCATGGACTATAGCCCATGGTTTTGATCGATTTTTGGCCATTTTCATACCTTTTGAAAAAATATGCATTATTTATGAAAAATGTAAATTGGGTCATTTTTTGGCAATTTTCGTGAAAAAAGCAAGGACTATAGCCCATGGTTTTGATCGATTTTGGGCCATTTTCACACCTTTTGAAAAAATATGCATTATTTATGAAGTATCAAAAATAGGTCAATTTTGGGAATTTTAGGTCAAAAAGCATTGACTATAGCCCATGGTTTTGATCGATTTTAGGACAATGTCACACCTTTTGAAAAAATATGCATTATTTATGAGGTATGCATAATAGGTTATTTTTGGGCATTTTGGGACAAAAAGCATGGACTATAGCGCATGGTTTTGATCGATTTTTGGCCATTTTCATATCTTTTGAAAAAATATGCACCACTTATGAAAAATTTAAATTGGGTCATTTTTTGGCTATTTTGGGTTAAAAAGCATGAACTATAGCCCATGGTTTTAATCGATTTTGGGCCATTTTCACACCTTTTGAAAAAATATGCATTATTTATGAAGTATCGAAAATAGGTCATTTTGGGGCAAAAAGCATGGACTATAGCCCATGGTTTTGATCTATTTTGGACCATTTTCACACCTTTTTAAAAAGTATGCATTATTTATGAAGTATCAAAAATAGGTCAATTTTGGGAATTTTAGGTCAAAAAGCATTGACTATAGCCCATGGTTTTGATCGATTTTGGGCCATTTTCACACCTTTTGAAAAAATATGCATTATTTATGAAAAATGTAAATTGGGTCATTTTTTTGACTTTTTTGGGGAAAAAAGTTTGGACTATAGACCATGGTTTTGATCGATTTTGGGCCATTTTCACACCTTTTGAAAAAATATGCATTATTTATGAAGTATCGAAAATAGGTCATTTTTGGGTATTTTTGGGTAAAAAGCATGTCCCATCGTTTTCATCGATTTTTGGTCATTTTCACTTCTTTTGAATAAATATGCATTATTTATGAAGTATCGAAAATAGGTCATTTTTGGGCATTTTGGATCAAAAAGCTTGGAATATAGCCCATGGTTTTGATCCATATTGCGTCATTTTCACACCTTTTGAAAAAATATGCATTATTTATGAAGTATCGAAAATAGGTCATTTTTGACCATTTTGGGTCAAAAAGCATGGACTATAGCCTATGGTTTTGATCGATTTTGGGCCATTTTAAAACCTTTTAAAAAAATATGCATTATTTATGAAAAATGTAAATTGGGTCACTTTTTGGCTATTTTGGGACAAAAAGCATGGACTATAGCCCATGGTTTTGATCGATTTTTGGCCATTTTCATACCTTTTGAAAAAATATGCATTATTTATGAAAAATGTAAATTGGGTCATTTTTTGGCAATTTTCGTGAAAAAAGCATGCTCAGCACCATTAAGGTCAGGCTCTTGGTTACATTTTGACCCCCAGCGAAGTTTTTGGCGAGGGGACCCTGGGTACTAGTTTGCCATGGCAACGGTATTGTTCAAGATGCCAAATGCTAAAAGGAATTCCAAGATGGCGGTTATTATCGCTATTTTCACGAGTTTTGATGCTGTTTTCACGAGTTTTGATGCTGTTTTCAAGCCTTCGGAAAGAAACAGTTGCATTCTTTCGTTCCATAAAATCTAAGGAGCAACAGGGCTAGGTATTTTCTGCAGCCTTAATCTCTGACATCAAACTACAGTACTTAAAAGCAATGAAATCTGATTATGATCGACAACCGACGTTCTCACTCGGACTCTGTTCGTGTTGGATCAACAAACAAATATTTGGGGTATAATTCAGCCATATGAATCTGCAGGTACGTATTCTTTTTATTGATGATATAGAATTAAATTTCGTTAAGAATTTTGTTTAACCAAAGCTAGAAATATCGAAATAAAAATTAAATATAATTCTTACATTGTTTTACATTATATTTCTTTCAAGCCCAACCGAAGCCTTAAAAAACTTACTTTGAAAATCTTTGTTTTATTTCTACACATTAGCGCTTACGACGTTCAAAGCTGTTCAGCGATTTTTCAAGAATAGAAATCTATTTTCCACTCCCTTAGAAGAGCTCTAGCGTATTTTATTTTCTTTAATAAACAGGAAGCCGTTTTGTCAGACTTCATTTGTTCTGTCGATGGCGCTACCAGTCCATTGTTTACTGTACATAACTTTTCCCATTCTACGAGCATAGCTTGGCTCTTCCTACTCTCTGCCAGAACTTTTACTTGTATATGAGCTAAATCTTTGTTGTAGCTTTGTTCTAGTTCTTCATCTCTTTTTTTTCTCGCTTTCAGCATTTTCAGATGTAAGTGCTTCTTGTCAAGAGTTTCTAGTTCTTTTGATGGTCCAAAAAGTACTTGTATAGCTCTGCAGAGACTGCTCTTTACAACATATTCATACCCTTGGTCTTGCAGGTGAGTATGTTCTATAGTTTGCTCCTCTTGAAAGGGGTCTCTGTCTTTCAGATTAATGACTTCATCAGGAGCAGGATAAACTTCTATTACCTCTTCCATAGGATCATTCGGCTCGGGCACAGACTCATTTGGCTCAGGCACAGGCATAAGACTGTTTGGCTCAGGCACAGGCTCATTTGGCTCAGGCACAGGCACAGGATCATTCGGCTCAGGCACAGGCTCATTCAGCTCGGGCACAGGCATAAGATCATTCGGCTCAGGCACAGGCTCATTCAGCTGGGGCACAGGCATAAGATCATTCGGCTCAGGCACAGGCTCATTCAGCTGGGGCACAGGCATAAAATCATTCGGCTCAGGCACAGGCTCATTTGGCTCAGGCACAGGCATAGGATCATTTGGAACAGCATCACCTAAGTATGATGTATGCACCCTCTTTGTCGTTCCATCTTTCTGGTCAACCCTAATGATGTGTAAGGGGATTGCTATGTTCTCTCTGACACACACCTCCCAACAGCTCTTCAGGTAATGCTCTTCATTAGACAGAGTTTGAGATCTGAAGTGATGTAGCTGTGGACCCCTTAATAATGGATCAGGGTAATCAGAGACATCATGAAATTCAATTCCATTGTCTGTCTTCTTCCACCAGACACTCTCACCCTCAAGCAAGAAATCACTTATGTGCTGAAGGTGAGACTGCCACTCTCTTGAATGCTTCTTGATGATGGAGAGAGGGATGACTGTATTCTTTCGTTGTGGTAGACATTTGGAAAGGTTACTGACTTGAGCTTGCTGTCGCCCTGGATCATTTGCTTGAAGGCCAAGTTCTCTCTCTGCCTGAAGGCGTATGAATAGGTTGGGGATGATGTGTCCAGGATGGTAATTGCTGGTCTGTTTAGTTATCCTCTTGATACTGTTGAAGATCCTCTCTTGCCTTTCTGCATTAGTTGATTGCCCAGAGATGATTCTCAACATATCACCTGCATGTGCACTGAGGTTATGAAAATACACACCAAACATTTTCCTTAGGGTCAGCTTTTTAGGATTGTTGACAATGTAGTCATGCAGCAGTATTGAGTGATACCATGCCTGGTTGTAATACCGAAGAACTTGAGCAGGAGAGCGGTTCTTATCACCAGAGTACAAAATTCTTTGCATCTCAGTCAGAGTGTCAATGGTTTGAAGGGCTTCTTGGGAGAATATTCCTGACTGGTGAGCAAAACCTGCAGTCTTAATTAAAGCTACTCTGAAATCTACACATCTCTTGCTGTCTTTGCCTGTTAGACTCAATGAAATGGCCTCCTCCAGGATCTTAGATTCTTCTCTAGACAAGTGTTTAGAGAATTCTGCAAAAAAGTTCTCAATATGGTGACCCAGGTCATGGAGCGGTTCACATGGTAGGATTTCATAGCTGTCAAGGCCTAAATTAGAGAGTGAATCATTTGGTGTGTTAAACAAAAGTGCTGGAACCCGTTGTTTTCCTTGCAAGGTCTCTGTTAGTAGTTGTCTCAGGTCTTCCTTTGTTTTTCCATCATAAATTTGCCTTGATCCTAACTCTTCTGCTAGCTCAGTTTTTGAAAGACCTTCAAGAGGCTTTAATTTCTTTTGCATGGATTTTCTTCGAGCCACAACTCCTTGTAGTATGACATCCTGTCTCTCCTTTAGGCTTGTAAAATGACAATTTAGAGCATGGTCAAGGCAGTAAACCATGTCACAGTGGATGCCACAAGCAGAGCAAAAGTAATTACCACCCTTTTGTTGGCCGGCTTCAAAGGCTCGAAGTGGCATATCCCCATGACAGAGCCTCAGTTTATCAGTAAATTCAATATTCTTTACTCTTTCAGTGCATTTATTTCCGAGGCCAGCAATGCATTTCAACCTTTCGTCACTGTAAAGAATTTGTTCACTCTCTGAGCTCCCACATCGGGCAATGAAATGAAGCTCGGGTTCTTCTATTATTTGTTGTATATTGACATTTCTGCCAAATGCCTGCTTGTATTCTTCATCTGTGTAAAACACAGCAGGGTCATACAAGCAAGTGATCAAACAAACTAGGTAGCCTGAGTTTGCAACAGTGGAATTATCTAGCCAGACCATAAGATGTCTTGTCCTTTCTACTTCCCTAAGTTTTTCTTTCATTTTAAAAATGTCATTAGTGTCAATACCATTTAGCTCATTTACTCTCTCAAGTTCACCTTGAAGCTGCTCTTTGGTCATTCCATTAATATCCTGGTTACTTGTTGCTCTTAAGTACTTCATTTGTTTTGCTAACATATTTTCTCGTATCTCCTTTAGGGTTACTTTCCTGCCTTCAGTTGAAAATTGAACCTTCTTGACTTCAAGATTTTTTGTAAGTACCAGTTTTTCATACTACGAAAAAGAAAAATAGAGTTTGTTGTAAATTATATTATGAGTAGTTAAATCTGGGTTGGATGTGACATTTAGAAAATATTTTGTATTATTTACCTGGCGAGGCACTATCAGTTCCCCAATCGTATATTCTTTTGACCTCAGTTTTTCCTTTAGCTGTTGACGTAGCACTTTTTGATCTACTTCTACAGGAACACTTATTTCCCCACCTTGCCCTTTTCTTTTTTTGCGTCTGATCACAGGACTACCATCTCTCTTTCTTTTTGTTGTAAAGCGTTGTACATCAATGTTTTCAGAGATGAGCCATTCTTTAATTATTTGCCCACCATTTTTTGTCAACTGACTAGTTTTGTTGGTAACATCATATCTCTTAGCTAGCTCACTCCAGTTAATATTGTGTTTGTCTTCATAACTTTGTATTTCTGCCTTAAGTGCTTCTTTATCCCAGTTCATTGCATCAAAATTTCCAGTGTGGTTCTTTGCTTTCTTTGTTGGTGGACCATAAATTACTTCTTCTCTCCTTTCCTTTGCAGCTTCTTTGGTTTCAAAACAGAGTGCCTTTCTTGCTCTATCCCACCCATTCAGTGACTGTCCACTACCATAGCATCTAAAAAGAAAAAAAAATTGAAAGAATTTGACCATTAAACCTAAGATTTGTAGTTTTCATTAGTCAGAATATTGTAATTGATGGATTTTTGAAAATGAAAAATAAAATGATGTGCTATCAGAGCTGGTGTTTGTTTTTATTGAGGGGAAGTGTTAGTTTTTCTTGTTATTTGCATGATTGGAGGATTTTAGCAGGAGTTATTTCCACAAGATTTAAGTATTTTTGATTAGGTTCTGTTGATCAAAAGTGAATAATAGTGTAGTGATTATGTTTTAGATTTAACTCACCTCAAAAATGCAGTGTCATTCATTTGTTGTTCAATTTTATCTTTATTTTGCTTGTAGTGGTTTCTTCTTTCTTTCCGTCTCTCATTTTTTGATTTATGTTGAAGGTTCAACTCTGTAACTTTTGAGAGGGCCTCTGCAAAACTTGTGTTAAACCTTTTCTCAAACACGCCATCAACAGCTTTATACATGTCCCTAGCAGCTGTTTTAATGTCATTTTTCAGGGGTTTAGTTTGAGGGGTTTTAGTATATAACTTCTCTGCAGCACTCCTAGCTGCAAACACTGGATTACTCTTTGCCTTGGCTTTAAGCTGAGGTGAATTCACCGGAAAATATGCCTGTATATCAGAAAATCGGATAGCACATCCTTTGCAGTTGGCAAGGCTGTGTTCTCTCTTTCAAGCTTCTGGAAGACTAATCCATTTCTTAAGGGAGAAAGTATCGAGGAATTTAGATTTTTCTTCTAGTTTCTTGACGTTCCACTTATTAACTTTCTCTCTTAAGGCTTGGAGTTTCTTATGGAATTTAATGAAATCGATTGAAAATCTTTCCCAATCATCGGATGAAAAGATACTTTTAAACTTATTATACTGTTCAGTCTTCAGGTGTGCTTTATATTTTGTCGAACTTTCTCCTTGTTCCCTTATCAATACAGTGGTCCTTGCGATCTCCAATGCAGCAACTTTCGCAAATCCACAAGAATTAGGACACAGAAATGTCCCTGACATCGCCAGTTAATCCTTGGAAACTTTGCAAACGCCCAGTTATAGACTTATTATCGCTTTATGGTATTTTGAAGAATATATAGTAGAAATAAGATGAACGAGCTTTGATCGTTACATCAAGTACTAGTTTACGCGCCTTGAAATTCCCGCTCAAACTAATGCAGCGTTATCAGTAATAATCAAAGAGTTAAGTATTTTATGAGTTATTTATTGATGAATTCAAAACCTTTAACAGTGCGCTCGTAGTTTTCAAAACTACTTTTAAATTATAGGAAACAACAAGTTACGAATACAAAAAAAACATATTTGCACGTAAAATTAAGTGTTTTCTGTTCATGATTCGCAAATATTGGAAAAATACCTACATAGCACTATATCTTAAGAGCATCTCTAGGATAAATGTCCACTTTTTTGGCAAAATTCTCGTCTGTTTAGGCAGTCATAGCCTCAAAATCTAAAGCAATAAATTTCATGTACTCCGTCCGCCATCTTTAATTACCTCACTTACTAGCCATGTAACCATGGGAACTTTTCTTATTTAGCAGACAGCTGACCAGTTCTATGTGAGCCTGAATTCAATTTTTGAATCTCGGATATTCAAGCAAAAAAGGGGCTAGAAAAAAGGGAAAATTTTCAAATAAAGCGATTTTTTTTCCTGTTTTATGATTTTCAGTAGTAAAACTATACTTTTGTAACTGGAAATCGTGAAAGCGAATGCTGTTTGTACTTTTAAAAAGAGTAAAGTGTTTGTTTAGAGTGAAGTTCATGAATGCCATGCATTTTGTGTTAGAAATCTACTTAAAATCTTTGTTTTCCAGTTGGTTCTAATTAATTTAATACATTGGCTGCCCTTATAAGTAATCTTATTTGGTGTATGTAAAGAATGAGCACGTTTTCTAGACGCTTTAGCAAAGGGCATATTTTTGCATACATTATGCTTTCTAAAAGTCACGTGATTGTTGCTATGGAAACAATTATTTTTCTGTCAAGACCTGTGATGGTCATGAACATTTGGTATAAGTTTGAAGTTCATAGGATATATACATAAAGAATAGTAATTATTTTCTTCTTTTTTGTCTATTTTTCACCGAGAGCCTGACCTTAATGGTGCTGAGTGGACTATAGCCCATGGTTTTGATCGATTTTGGGCCATTTTAACACCTTTTGAAAAAATATGCATTATTTATGAAGTATCAAAAATAGGTCAATTTTGGGAATTTTAGGTCAAAAAGCATTGACTATAGCCCATGGTTTTGATCGATTTTGGGCCATTTTCACACCTTTTGAAAAAATATGCATTATTTATGAGGTATGCATAATAGGTTATTTTTGGGCATTTTGGGACAAAAAGCATGGACTATAGCCCATTGTTTTGATCGATTTTTGGCCATTTTCATATCTTTTGAAAAAATATGCACCACTTATGAAAAATTTAAATTGGGTCATTTTTTGGCTATTTTGGGTTAAAAAGCATGGACTATAGCCCATGGTTTTGATCGATTTTGGGCCATTTTCACATCTTTTGAAAAAATATGCATGTTTTATGAAGTATGCCAAATAAATCATTTTTGGGAATTTTGGGGCAAAAAGCATGGACTATAGCCCATGGTTTTGATCGATTTTTGGCCATTTTCACACCTATTCAAAAAATATGCATTATTTATGAAGTATGCCTAAAAGGTCATTTTTGGGCATTTTGGGACAAAAAGCATGGACTATAGCGCATGGTTTTGATCGATTTTTGGCCATTTTCATATCTTTTGAAAAAATATGCACCACTTATGAAAAATTTAAATTGGGTCATTTTTTGGCTATTTTGGGTTAAAAAGCATGGACTATAGCCCATGGTTTTGATCGATTTTGGGCCATTTTCACATCTTTTGAAAAAATATGCATGTTTTATGAAGTATGCCCAATAAATCATTTTTGGGCATTTTGGGGCAAAAAGCATGGACTATAGCCCATGGTTTTGATCGATTTTAGGCTATTTTCATACCTTTTGAAAAAATATGTATTATTTATGAAAAATGTAAATTGGGTCATTTTTTGGCTATTTTGGGGCAAAAAGCATAGACTATAGCCCATGGTTTTAATCGATTTTGGGACATTTTCACACCTTTTTAAAAAGTATGCGTTATTTATGAAGTATGCAAAATAGGTCATTTTTGGGCAAAAAGCATGGACTATAGCCCATGGTTTTGATCCATTTTGGACCATTTTCACACCTTTTGAAAAAATACGCATTATTTATGAAGTATGCCAAATAAATCATTTTTGGGCATTTTGGGGAAAAAGCATGGACTATAGCCCATGGTTTTGATCGATTTTAGGCTATTTTCATACCTTTTGAAAAAATATGTATTATTTATGAAAAATGTAAATTGGGTCATTTTTTGGCTATTTTGGGGCAAAAAGCATAGACTATAGCCCATGGTTTTAATCGATTTTGGGACATTTTCACACCTTTTTAAAAAGTATGCGTTATTTATGAAGTATGCAAAATAGGTCATTTTTGGGCAAAAAGCATGGACTATAGCCCATGGTTTTGATCCATTTTGGACCATTTTCACACCTTTTGAAAAAATACGCATTATTTATGAAGTATGCATAATAGGTCATTTTTGGGTATTTTGGGGTAAAAAGCATGGACTATAGCCCATGGTTTTCATCGATTTTGGTCCAGTTTCACACCTTTTGAAAAAATATGCATTATTTATGAAGTATCGAAAATAGGTCATTTTTGGGCATTTTGGGGCTAAAAGCACGGACTATAGCCCATGGTTTTGATCGATTTTGGGCCATTTTCATATCTTTTGAAAAAATATGCATTATTTATAAAGTATCAAAAATAGGTCATTTTTGGGAATTTTTGGGGCAAAAAGCATACACTATAGCCCATGGTTTTGATCGATTTTGGGCCAGTTTCAAACCTTTTGAAAAAATACGCATTATTTATGAAGTATGCATAATAGGTGACTTTTGGGTATTTTGGGGTAAAAAGCATGGACTATAGCCCATGGTTTTGATCGATTTTGGGCCATTTTCATACCTTTAAAAAAAATATGCATTATTTATGAAAAATGTAAATTGGGTCATTTTTTGTCTATTTTGGGGAAAAAAGCATGGACTATAGCCCATGGTTTTGAGCGATTTTAGGCCATTTTCACACCTTTTGAAGAAATATGCATTATTTATGAAGTATGCATAATAGGTCATTTTTGTGCATTTTGGGGCAAAAAACATGGACTATAGCCCATAGTTTTGATCGATTTTGGGCCATTTTCATACCTTTTAAAAAAATGTGCATTATTTAAGAAAAATGTAAATTGGGTTATTTTTTGGCTATTTTAGGGCAAAAAGCATGGACTATAGCCCATGGTTTTGATCGATTTTGGGCTATTTTCACACCTTTTAAAAAAAATATGCATTATTTATGAAGTATGGAAAGGAGGTAATTTTTGGGCATTTTGGGGATAAAAGCATGGACTATAGCCCATGGTTTTGATCGATTTTAGACCATTTTCACACCTTTTGAAAAAATATGCATTATTTATGAGGTATGCATAATAGGTCATTTTTGGGCATTTTGGGACAAAAAGCATGGACTATAGCGCATGGTTTTGATCGATTTTGGGCCATTTTCATATCTTTTGAAAAAATATGCACCACTTATGAAAAATTTAAATTGGGTCATTTTTTGGCTATTTTGGGTTAAAAAGCATGGACTATAGCCCATGGTTTTGATCGATTTTGGGCCATTTTCACACCTTTTGAAAAAATATGCATTTTTTATGAAGTATGCAAAATAGATCATTTTTGGTCATTTTGGGGGAAAAAGCATGGACTATAGCCCATGGTTTTGATCGATTTTAGGCCATTTTCATACCTTTTGAAAAAATATGCATTATTTATGAAAAATGTAAATTGGGTCATTCTTTGGCTATTTTGGGGCAAAAAGCATGGACTATAGCCCATGGTTTTGATCGATTTTGGGCCATTTTCACACCTTTTGTAAAAATATGCATTATTTATGAAGTATCGAAAATAGGTTATTTTTGGGAATTTTGATGCAAATAGCATGGACTATAGCCCATGGTTTTGATCGATTTTGTGCCATTTTCACACCTTTTGAAAAAATATGCATTATTTATGAGGTATGCATAATAGGTCATTTTTGGGCATTTTGGGACAAAAAGCATGGACTATAGCCCATGGTTTTGATCGATTTTGGGCCATTTTCATATCTTTTGAAAAAATATGCACCACTTATGAAAAATTTAAATTGGGTCATTTTTTGGCTATTTTGGGTTAAAAAGCATGGACTATAGCCCATGGTTTTGATCGATTTTGGGCCATTTTCACACCTTTTGAAAAAATATGCATTTTTTATGAAGTATGCAAAGCAGATCATTTTTGGTCATTTTGGGGGCAAAAAGCATGGACTATAGCCCATGGTTTTGATCGATTTTAGGCCATTTTCATACCTTTTGAAAAAATATGCATTATTTATGAAAAATGTAAATTGGGTCATTCTTTGGCTATTTTGGGGCAAAAAGCATGAACTATAGCCCATGGTTTTAATCGATTTTGGGACATTTTCACACCTTTTTAAAAAGTATGCGTTATTTATCAAAAATGTAAATTATTTCATTTTTTGGCTATTTTTGGGCAAAAAGCATGGACTATAGCCCATGGTTTTGATCGATTTTGGGCCATTTTCACACCTTTTGAAAAAATAGGCATTATTTATGAAGTATCAAAAATAGTTTATTTTTGGGAATTTTGGGGCAAAAAGCATGGACTATAGCCCATGGTTTTGATCGATTTTAGACCATTTTCACACCTTTTGAAAAAATATGCATTATTTATGAGGTATGCATAATAGGTCATTTTTGGGCATTTTGGGACAAAAAGCATGGACTATAGCGCATGGTTTTGATCGATTTTGGGCCATTTTCATATCTTTTGAAAAAATATGCACCACTTATGAAAAATTTAAATTGGGTCATTTTTTGGCTATTTTGGGTTAAAAAGCATGGACTATAGCCCATGGTTTTGATCGATTTTGGGCCATTTTCACACCTTTTGAAAAAATATGCATTTTTTATGAAGTATGCAAAATAGATCATTTTTGGTCATTTTGGGGCAAAAAGCATGGACTATAGCCCATGGTTTTGATCGATTTTAGGCCATTTTCATACCTTTTGAAAAAATATGCATTATTTATGAAAATTGTAAATTGGGTCATTCTTTGGCTATTTTGGGGCAAAAAGCATGAACTATAGCCCATGGTTTTAATCGATTTTGGGACATTTTCACACCTTTTTAAAAAGTATGCGTTATTTATCAAAAATGTAAATTATTTCATTTTTTGGCTATTTTTGGGCAAAAAGCATGGACTATAGCCCATGGTTTTGATCGATTTTGGGCCATTTTCACACCTTTTGAAAAAATAGGCATTATTTATGAAGTATCGAAAATAGTTTATTTTTGGGAATTTTGGGGCAAAAAGCATGGACTAAAGCACATGGTTTTCATCGACTTTGGACCATTTTAACACCTTATGAAAAAATATGCATTATTTATAAGGTATGCATAATAGGTCATTTTTGGGCATTTTGGGACAAAAAGCATGGACTATAGCCCATTGTTTTGATCGATTTTGGGCCATTTTCATACCTTTTGAAAAAATATGCATTATTTATGAAAAATGTAAATTGGGTCATTTTTTGGCTATTTTGGGGCAAAAAGCATGGACTATAGCCCATTCTTTTAATCGATTTTTGGCCATCTTCACACCTTTTTAAAAAGTATGCGTTATTTATGAAAAATTTAAATTGGGTCATTTTTTGGCTATTTTTGGGCAAAAGGCATGGACTATAGCCCATGGTTTTGATCGTTTTTAGGCCATTTTAACACCTTTTGAAAAAATGTGCATTATTTATGAAGTATCGAAAATAGGTTATTTTTGGGAATTTTGGTGCAAAAACCATGGACTATACCCAT
>NW_028292580.1:12640096-12761880 GCF_029948245.1 Actinia tenebrosa | reverse complement strand
TCATTTCACCGAACAATGGACTAATCCGTCGTTTGGTTGCTTGAAATTCGACAGAAAAAGTCTAAGAAATCGTGTTTCGGGGATTTTCTATCCGTATTCGGTAAATGTTTTTCTTCCCTATAAATGAATCATGAGATCGCCGTTTCAGTCACATATGTTTTGTTTTGATTCACTTCACATCCCATTATAGATCATTCTATCACTCTTTTTTCTTCCTTTTTTTTTTTTTTTTTTTTTTTTTTTTGCTATTCCTGTGTTACTTAGCTTGTTTCTCTTTCTCCTTGTTGTACTTGTTGCAAGCAAACTTGAAAGTTCAATTTCAAAAGGAGTCACGTACAAAACCAAAAAATGAAATTGACAAGTTAAAAGATAACTTGTAAAGGTGCCATGTACTTAAACTAATTGAGTGCTCCTAAAAAAAGATCGCAACTCGCCAAATTATAGGACCGGTTTGTATTTGATGTAGAGTTTATTATTCTAAAACAATGATTAGAAAACGGAATTTTTCTTTAGAAAATTTTTCGATGCTTAAAATTTTTGGTCGCTTGCAATTTCTCTAACTTCTCGTTTCTACTTCTAATATTCTTTTTTTCTGATTTACACATTTTGGTTTTCAGTTTCTATGTTTTTCTCCACTTTTTTCCATTCAAATATTTTACTACCACCGTTTTTTCAATTTTATTCTATAATTAACCCTTTCTTTCCTCTCTTCAATTCCCCTTTGATCTGAATTCTATTTTCTATTTTCTCTCCAGTTTTGATCCTCTGATTTTCAGATCCCTTTATAACCCTGACTCTATTATTTTCTCCTTTTTCACTTTTAGCACTTCTCGATTCCCCCTTCGTTTTCCATTCTCTTTTTCTAATCTTCCTATTTCCTCCTCTGGACATTTCATTATTCGTATTGTCTCTTCTTCATTTCCTCCACTTTTTTAATCAATTATTTTTATTCCCTCGTTTCATCGTTCTCGTTATCCGATGAAGAATTCGATAATTATCTCGGAACAATCATTCAATACATGGCGCCAAATGCGACTTCAAGAATTGCTAAAAAAATTTTTGACAGGTTCTTAACAAAAAAACCCGTTGATTAAAAAAAACGACTCTTTTGCTTAGGACTTTTGGTCTATTTAACCGGGGTATTCGGGATTAGAAGAACTGGTCAAATTGATGCTCCAACACGTTTTTAATAATAAAACCGGACAACAATTTCATTTATTGTAAAAAAATTAGATTTTTGTATTTTTGAAAGCAACCCCTTCGCTTGATTGTACACACAAAAATACAACGTACCAGGGTATTTTACTTTCAAATTGATTTGTTTTGTTGACTCATTGGTTTTTGATTAATCTTGGTTTTTGTTGTTATTTTCGCTTTCTATAATAACCGGACACGGGATGTCACCAAGCCAAACTCAATCACATTTCGAGGAAATGGAAGCATAGGCTATTTTTGTTACTGATCAAATATTACCGAAGGATTGGTGGATATAGACCTTTGTAAAGATCATTCTATTTTTGCATGTACAGTTTTCAGACTAGCTACTCTCAGCGCTTTGCTTAATACACACGACACAGGACAAAACGAAAGACTCGTTGGGTTTCAAATAATAATAATAATATAATAAGAATAATAATAATATAATCTTAAAAAACGCATATACAAAACTGCAATATATAACATATATTAATCAACAACAAACCAAAATAACGATTCACTCCTAGAATCATGAAATAACTCTCTTCTTTGAGAAGATATCAAAATTTATATTGTATGTTTTATAAATTAACATTAACAATTTAGATATTAGAAAATCCGACGCGGTCCAATACAATATGACAGAATATAATCAGAGCGTCAACATGTGCTGGCAAGCCTTGAATAGTTATTGTTGTGAAAATTCTGTTTCAACAAGAATAAACACCCATATTTTCTAATATTAGATTAATACTGAAAAAAATTTACCTCTCAGCCATGGTTGTGTCGTGGTTCTAGTTGTTTCTTGGTTTGTTTGTGTCACAGGTAAATCAGACGGGCAAGTGTCGAAGAGAGTACAGCGCCTCGATCTCGTTCTTCGTGACACACTCTTGATTTGAACTGAAACAAGACAATCAGATCTATACGAACGATCGGGCGATGTGGTTGTTTCCTCGACACTAATAAATTGATTACAATTTAATCAAACGTAGGGGAGCAAATATCAAATATTATTCATTCATAGACTTTGACTTTGCCTACAAGATGGGCAAACTTTGAGTACGTCGTTACGCTGACCGTCATGAAAAAAGATCCACCAATATTGGCATTAAACACAGCGGTGGTCTATGGACGGGAGTTCCTGTCTTTAAGACTTGTAATCTCTTGTTTGTCGATGACACTGCTTGGCGATTCTCACATATTCACTTTAAGCGAGGCGTAAAAACCATTAGTCTATACTGATCACTTTTGGGTTTTACCAAATGTCACTTTGTTGAATATTTTTTGATTAGCGAATTAGTTCCGTAGCAGGGGTATACCTGAGGTCAACACCTGTGTATATATATTATACCTGGGATTGTACTTGCCTTGTAATTGTGAAGGTACACAATAAAGCCACTACAGATAGGCCATAGATATCACCCCCCACCCCCATCATCCTCATGTCCCTTCGTATCTTAAAATATTTCAGATAAGGACTTTCTCGCATATTCGCTGCGGGCTTGCTCGGCTCTCATACATCTCCTTAATCTTTTATTTGGTGACTTTACTCTCGACTTTCATATACCCATAATGCCTTGCGTTTTTGGGGGGTAACTCAATCAAAAACTGTCCCAAATTGAAAGGTTTCTTAATTGAATTAACTATACCTGCTTTTATCTGTACAATACTGATTATCATTTATTCCAAGTTATTTTGTGCGTTTACCGAATCATCGAGAGTTTTGGTCTTAGAAAATGTATTGACTTACAAAAAATGTTTAAATTTACCTTAAACTTCTTCAGCTTCTTCTTTTTCTGTTTTTTTTAATTCTTTCATTTTATCTTTGGACCAACAAGGTAATTTTCAACATTGTCTGATCAGCCGTCGCAAATACGTGGTTTTACCCTCTGGTTTACCCCCCAAAGACCAAAGATTGTGGGGATGTGAAGTCGAGAATGAGGTAGTTTTTTTGTGCTTTCGTCGTACCTGCGAGCAGACGTTTTTTTCTGACCCTGCCTCATGTTTTTTTTCGCTGGCTGGCTGGGAGAAAAAATAAGTCGGCCCAACAGCCAGACACGGAGGTCAGAAAAAAAAATATGTTCGCAGGGTACTTTAGTGGTGATGCGGTGATATCGATATATATACTCAACTTCTTTTACCCGTGGTCACATATTCACGAGAAAGAAATGATTTATTTACATAATAATATTAATTATTACTATATCTACCTTGTATCAATAAGTAGCATGATATCGTATTGATATATTTTTTGATATCAGATTTTATATCAGCTCGAATGAATTTATAACAGTCTTTGGCTCCTGAACATAAGTTACCTATTTAAACTATGTACTTCATGTATGGTACAACACCGTGGATCACCAAATATGATTATTGGTAGGAATAAGTTAATTTACCATATACGACGTTCCTACCTTCTGGCAATAAATAAGATAATTTTTATAGCAATGCTAGTCAGATCAATACTGAACAACTTCATAATCGGATCTACAGTAAGGGACCATTCATTATTTTAAAACACCAGCTAATAGCAAGATACCATGGTCTGTAGTTGATAGTTATTCTAGAGCAGTTTTCGTATGACTGTGAAAAGCTCACGGCACGAACACGTTCTTGACATGGCTAGGGATACGCCAGACCAATCACATTGCTCGAGAATTCACTCTCCATCCAATCAAATACCCAGATCACGGCATAAACACGGCGCGGACACGGTCATGCCAAAGTCACGGCACTTTCAGACCAATCACATTGCGGGAGAAAAAAATCAGCCAATAAAATTCTAGAAAACATCACGGTCACGGCACGTCACGCTTACGACACTGAGCTTTTCACAGTCATACGAAAACTGCTCTAATAGTATAAGTATCAACTATTTTTTGTTTGGTTAGGAGTTTCGGGGGCTCAAACAAAATGGCGGATTTTTGAATTTTTAAAAACCTGGCTACGCCCCCGCATGAAATCGTAAATCATCAAGACCGCGGCTGTTATCTTTTGAGAAAGCAAAATCAATATATATTCTTTGTTGATAGACCCCGACCTCTACATTACGGACACCTCTATATTACGCATACCTCCATATTACGGACACCTCTGTAAGCGGACAACTCTATAATACGGACACCTCTATATTACGAACACCTCTATATTACAGCTTATTACGGTAACCTCTATATTACGAACACCTCTATATTACAGCTTATTACGGTAACCTCTATATTACGAGCACCTCTATATTACAGCTTATTACGGTAACCTCTATATTACGAACACCTCTATATTACAGCTTATTACGGTAACCTCTATATTACGAGCACCTCTATATTACAGCTTTATTACGGTAACCTCTATATTACGAACACCTCTATATTACAGCTTATTACGGTAACCTCTATATTACGAACACCTCTATATTACAGCTTATTACGGTAACCTCTATAATACGAACACCTCTATATTACAGCTTATTACGGTAACCTCTATATTACGAACACCTCTATATTACAGCTTATTACGGTAACCTCTATACTACGAACACCTCTATATTACAGCTTATTACGGTAACCTCTATATTACGAACACCTCTATATTACAGCTTATTACGGTAACCTCTATACTACGAACACCTCTATATTACAGCTTATTACGGTAACCTCTATATTACGGACACCTCTATACTATATATTATTAATATATATTTTTTTAAAATAAAAACTGAATTATCAGACATGCCAACTTATCATCATTCATCATCATCATCATGGTCATCATCATTCGATGGACGAGGTATAAAAAGAATAAAGCATAGATCGGCATATTATTAGCCTTTCACGAAGGACGCATCATCATCATCATTGTCATCATTGCCATCATCATTCGATGGACGAGGTATGAAAAGAATAAAGCATAGATCGACATATTATTAGCCTTTCACGGAAGGACGCATCATCATCATCATCATCATCATCATCATCATCATCATGGTCATCATCATTCGATGGACGAGGTATGAAAAGAATAAAGCATAGATCGACATATTATTAGCCTTTCACGGAAGGACGCATCATCATCATCATCATCATCATTGTCATCATTGCCATCATCATCCGACGGACGAGGTATAAAAAGAATAAAGCATAGACCGACATATTATTAGCCTTTCACGGAAGTACGCATCATCATCATCATCATCATCATTGCCATCATCATCCGACGGACGAGGTATAAAAAGGATAAAGCATAGATCGACATATTATTAGCCTTTCACGGAAAGACGCATCATCATCATCATCATCATTGCCATCATCATCCAACGGACGAGGTATAACAAAATAAAGCATAGATCGACATATTAATTATAGCCTTTCACTTAAGGACGCATCATCATTATCATTGTCATCATTGCCATCATCATCCGACGGACGAGGTATAAACAAAATAAAGCATAGACCGACATATTAATTATAGCCTTTCACGGAAGGACGCTTCGATTTGATTAAAAAGAATGGTATTTTTAAGTAGTTATATAATCATCTATTGTGTATATTCATTTCAGATGTCTTTTTGCATTGTTTAGACTAGATGCACAAATTCAGAATTAATTAAAGACCCTAATGGGGCTGACATAGAAAACCCAGTTTACTTTGCTGAAAGATGAGATTTTACTTCGGGATGATGTCAAGTTACCGTAAAAACAGCTTTACAATATGCGAGTCTCTATGACAATGAACAGCCAATATAATGTCATTTTTCTCATAGGATAGTAGCGTCTGGATGGCTGTTTTACCTTGGTTTTAAATCGACAAATAGGAATTAATCGATGACCCGAGAGCTACTTTAGATTTAAGACGGTCATGCTGCCCATCACATAGTCTACGAATACTAATAAAACTACTTATCTTACTTACCTCATGAGATGACCTCCTTAACCAGTCTTATAATGTATGTACTTTATTCCTCTGGTTATTCTTGATAAATAGGCTGAATCAAAAAACACACTTCGTATATTAGCAATGTTAGTCAAAATGGGGCGTTCTACGCTGTTTGCGATACGGTTAACGATTGGTTTAAAAAAACAATGGTAATAGATTGGCCTTCCAAACAAGTAAACAAAACCTAACCGAACAAAAGAGGTGTTTACTATGGGACACTCAAAGCAGCTGGCTGCGATCGAATGGTGAAGTCTTAGTGGTTAAGCTAGGATTGTCCGCTCCGCTTGGGCGCGTAGAGAGAGGGTGGGAGGGGTTAATGATAAACGAGGTGTCGAGGAAATTCGATTCCTGGATTGAGCAGCCCAGAGGTTGTTTTAAGAATATATTTTAAGAAACTAAAAATAATATTTGAATGATGACTATGGAGTCGTATAGAACATGGGCCGGAAGAACAGGACATTCTCGACTTGTGAGGGGGTGGGTAGAGGTTAAAAAGCATGAGATAAATTTGGTAAAGAAAAGGTTTAAAATTTTAAGTGACGCCTATTTACCTCTTGATTTAAAAGGTTTTTCCAGAAGACAAACTTTACAATCGAGTTTCATCTATAATTCAAACTTGCAGGGCGCACAGATCCAAATGAAGTAGATGCTAATATAAGGCGTCATCATCCATGCAGACATCATCTCTAAGAGTAAAAGTAGAAAGCAGAAAAAAGAAGACACGACGACCATCGAACGAACAATTAAATCCATCAGGTTCTTTGAGGTCAGAAGACACTTTTGAATTCAACTTTCCGTTAGGGAAGGTACGTTATTTTCTTAGAGAGGAGGCTGTAGCCCTCAGCCTTTCAGTCAGTAAGAAATTCACGACTTATTAAGTCAACAAGGAAACAGTTTTCGTCAAAAAAGGGGCTTGTCGCTTAGGGACAGGTCAAAAATTAGAGAGAGGTGGGGGGGGGGAGTGCTGGTGCATTTTATTTTTGGCCTATACATTTTTTAGTGCCCCTCCCTTTCCTTATACATATAAAAAATTGGCCTTTACCTAAATACTTGCACAATTTCTTCTGGCCATCCCTTTTAGCCTGCATGAAAAATAATGACCCTCCCCCCATTTGCACCAGCCCTCCCCCTCCTCTAACTTTTGACCTGTTCCTTAAGATTTTAGCTGACCCTCCACTCTGAAGAATCAGCACTCCCTCTCCCAATAAAACGTACCTTCCCTTGGTAAAAAAAAAAGTTTTCTCAGCGTCGCGGATTCTATTTTTTTATTCTGAGATGCATTTATATAGGAGATATGAGAATACAAATGAAAAAGAAAAATGACAATATGCAAGAGGAGGGGAGAGAAGCGGAGAATAGAAGAAATAAAAAATAAGCTAAATGCGTTATTTTCCGATTTTCTATCACTAAACGTCTTTATTGCATTTATTTGTAAAATTACAATTATATACGGAAATATTCATCGTCGATTTTGTGAAAACAAACCATCGACCACGTGATTTATGGCAGTACCTGGGGTATCCCATATATACCAAGAAGGCTGCCTCGTACGTCACCACTGTGTCCCTTCTTTTCCCTAATTTGCCATCGTACATGGACGAGTTACTTTACTTTCAAAGCACTCATACCAACAGTATTACCTTCTTGAAAAACCAAGAATTCCTCTAAATAACTACTACGTTCCAAACATAAGATATAAATACCATTGCCACATGTTACCTTCATACGGTACCTATACTTTACTATCTTTTCCTGTAGCTCACTATACTTGGCCCTCCTCCTCTTTAATCGACGACTTGTTTTAGTTGTGTGGTACTCTTATTCTTTTTATTGTAATTCGTGAAAAAATTCTTGCCAAATTCGTAGATGCTGATCATTATTGCACATGCAGGCGGTACTTTGACCATTCTTGGTGCAATACCTTCAAAATGATCATGACGTTAGCTTAGAACAAGTAACTTACTAAGCTAAAGGACCCACTCAGTTCCCCATTTCAGATCACACGTCATCCCCTTTTTGTTTCAGTAGGTTTACTTTGGGCGTAATGTCTTTTCGATTTCAGACCACGTGTCATTCCCCATAACACATGACAGCACATGGTGGTCAGTGTTTGACAGTTATGTGGTGCAGATAATGAGATTCAAAGACTTTTATCAACTATTTTTTTAACCCAGCAATACTGAAGGAAATATAGAATGTTCAATATAGACGAGCCAATTAAGTGTCAATTAAGTGACAGTTTTTTAGTGAATATAATTGGCTGAGAGTAAGACATTCCCACGCCCTCAAATAAAAAATCTCCTTTAATTACCTTAGTCCCCAAGCTACTCTTGTCAGCTCTCCCAAATTCAAAATGGCGGATGCTTCAGAACTAACACACGTATTCGTCTGAGTCAAATCACATGCATGACGTCATGCCGAAGAGCGATGAGAGTAGCCTGGGGATTAGGGGACTAGCCGAGGCTATTTCTAACGTGCTGTGAAAAATCATGACATATAGAACCAATAAGATTAAGTTTATACCTGCAAACAAACTTGATATTCCCTTCTCTCTGTACAGTTTTATTAATATCGAGGCAGTGAATGATAGTCTTTTTTGAGATTCTGAAATGGAAAAAAAATATCATTCCCTAACTTGTATACTACGAAGTTTCGAAAATGCTTCTCCCATTTGTAAAACACTAAAATAAAGAATTTTCATAAAGTCAGATGTATGTTGAAAAAGCTACTGCTCAGATCTACAGTATAGGTGTACTTCTTCCCTAAGATAACATGATGAATAATCATCTTTCTTGCTTCAACGCTGTTATTGCTTCTGCTGCTGTTGTTGCTGGTACTAATGCTGATGCTGCTATTATTGTTGCTGCTACTGTTGTTGCTGTTGTTGTTGTTGCTGCTGTTGTTAATGCTATTGTTGTTACTGCTGTTGTTGTCGATGGTGTTGTTGCTTCTGTTGCTGTTGCTGTTGCTGTTACTGTTTTTTGTTAGTTTTGTGTCAGCTTGCCTCCTCCAGCATTCTGTCATAGCGCATCATGAATTAAAAAGGGGAATACTTACTGAACTCTAGTTCTCCCAGTTCTATCTGTCTGTGAGTTTTGACCACATCAAATGGTTGAGTCATTACCGCTGCAACCTTTAAAGAAAAAAACCCACACACACTAAACTCCACACATTAAAATAAACACTAGCGTGCTCGCCCAAGATAGTCAGGTAGATAGACGGTTTTACAAGGGCGGATCCAGGTGGGGGGGGGGGGGGGGGCAAAGGGGGGCTGAAGACCCCTCTTCAGCAGAAAAAAACGATGCTTTTTTATATTGTTTTCCGTTGTGTTGACGGAAGAAACTCAATTGCCCCCCCCCCCCCCCCCCTCTAGAATTTTGGCTGGATCCGCCCTTGTTTTATTTATCTATCTTTTGTCCAGAGCGGACAAAGGCACCAAAATTGGTTAAGAAACTGATTTCAAAAATAGATAGTGCAGAAATCGGTCCAGAAAACAAAAAGGCTTGAAGCCTCTAGAAAGGAGAATTCCTGTTTTGATAGTGTAGTACTTAACAGCAGGAGCTGACAAAACTGTGCCCTCGTCCTACGATCAAATTGCAATTTAGAAGTTGATTTTTATGCAGGAAAGGAAACCGGAGTACCCGGAGAAAAATCCTCGGAACACAGAAGAGAACCAACAAACAGCTCTCCTTACAACACCAAACGTTCAGGTTTGCCAATATCATTGATTTGGCGTTGCTCGCACCATAGACGACATTTCGTTTCTTTAAGAACACAAAATAAATAGTTACTGTGGTTTTCGATATTTCCTTCAATTGCTTGTTGTGAAACTGGTTTTTTACTGCCGCCAGTCAAGAATATAAAAGGTACCAACTGATTATTTTTGATTGACGGCAACCAAAAACCAAACTTCAGCGTGCAGCTTTCAACTACCGAGTTTGAAACTAAAGTAAAATGAACTCACCAGTCCTGAACCAGCACCACAAAAAAACGATGACCAGAAGCCAGGTTCTGGAACGTTGCTTCGCAGGAATTCATAGCCAAACCAATAGAAAGCTGTTGAATAAAAATACGAGAAAGGTGAAGAAAAGATATTTTAATTTGTCTGTATATTTTCATATGTAAATGTAATATATGTAATATGTATTTTCAATAACTGCAATAGCAAAGCCAACAGCAGCAACAACAACAGCAGCAACAACAACGAAAACAACGACAAAAGCAGCAACGACAACAACAGCAGCAGCAATAACTGCAATAGCAAAGCCAACAGCAGCAACAACAACGAAAACAACGACAAAAGCAGCAACGACAACAACAGCAGCAGCAATAACTACAATAGCAAAGCCAACAGCAGCAACAACAACGAAAACAACGACAAAAGCAGCAACGACAACAACAGCAGCAGCAATAACTACAATAGCAAAGCCAACAGCAGCAACAACAACAGCAGCAACAACAACGAAAACAACGACAAAAGCAGCAACGACAACAACAGCAGCAGCAATAACAACAACAGCAAAGCCAACAGCAGCAACAACGACGACAACGACAACAGTAGCAAAAACAGCAACAACAGCAGCAATAACAACAACGACAACAACAAGAACAAAAGAAACAAAAGCAACAGAAGCAGAAACATACAGTACCCAAGATGTCCCCCTATTACCTGAAAAAGGCAAGTCTCTTAATAAGGTTGGACCAAGTCCCTGCCATAATGATAGCACGCCACCTTGTTGGATGGCATTTCTTATAACAGTGCCTAATTCTGTAAAAGTGGAAAATAGTTTACCATAAATATTTAGTAAAAAAATCATGCCTTTCTTATGAGTAAGTATGTGTAGGCTGTTTGAGGTGTCGGTAAGTTTACCTGCATGGATTTGGCCCATCAAACACACCATATTTATTTATGTGTAATTCAACTCTGAAACCCATGATTTAACTCCATTTACATAGCTTTTAAATCTCTAGCCCCTGTGATTGGATTTCTAGTGGTCTTTATGATGAACCAAACAGTTTCAGGCTAAAATCAAAAATTGTCTTTAGGGAAGCACTGGTGTTGTAGCAGTGAGAGCGCTTGCCTCTCATCAATGCCACTCAGGTTCGAGTCCCACCAGGCGCGATGTCATATGTGAGTAGAATTACTTGTTGGTTTTCTCCTGTGCTTCAAGGGTTTTCTTGGTTCTTCAGTTGTCCTCCCTCGGTAAAACTAAACTTCTAAATTCCAATTGGAATCCAGGAGAAGAAGAGCCACTCTGTGGAATATACTGCCAATCCCCTCATTTTTTATCATTATTATTTTATTATCTTCATACCACTATATCTGTAACCACTTCTTGACTGCAACTTCGTTCTGATCAGTTCAATGGGTGAAATCACTGTCACTGAGATGGCTGGGGAAAAATAGTACAAGCATCAAATTAAGAAATTAAAAAAATTTTAGACGTTTTTGGTTGATAAATGAATTAAAAGCGTACAAAAGATTTTTAATGGACTAACATCAGGTCTAAGGATTTAACCCCCCATCCCCTGCCCCACCCCCCCCCCCCCCCCACTTTTAAGAAGGCTGCACCGCCCCTGCACCTAATCCAAAAAAGGTTGACAGTTAAAGATTGGAAATCTGAAATCGAAATGAATTGTGGGTTGTGTCAATATGAAGAAATTAAGTTATAATGCAACAAGTTAATAACTACTAGTAAATATGCAACCACCTTTGAGCGATGACCTGCACTGGATAATTGTCTCAGAATTTAGATTTCAGATCTCCAACCGACAAGGTTTTTTGAAATAGGTACATTAATTTTTTTCCGATCCGTTATCCTAAAAAATCGTGCGTTTTGATTGGCTGTTTGAGCGGGTGGTATTTTGTCAGTATCTGCCCGGGCGCGCGGTCTGGTATCCTTTGCCACTAAACAACAACACAAAACGATTACAAAAACAAGCAAAAAAATACAGGGAAAAAAAAATAAGTTATTTACCGTCCTATAGTCGGTCCGGATAGGGAAAAACTGTGCCCGAGGTCTTGAATATATGGACCGAGGCCTGTATATTCAAGACCTCGGGCACAGTTTTTCCCTGTCCGGACCTACTGGCCGGTAAATAACATATATATATATCCTACTTCTTGCAGTGCTGCCACTTAGGATTGGTGACCAGATATTCATCTCTCCACTCTTGAAACCATAATACACTTTAAGATGATCATAGAGGGTAAAGTATATCATAGTATTTGGAACTGCCATCACTCTGTAAAACAACCAAATCAAATATTTGATAATTTTATCATAAAATATCCCTTCCTCATTGCTTACTATCAATCACCTGACTTGTGGGAGTCAACTGTGGGGCAAACAAGTGGTTGACTGAGTGGGAAACTAGTGGATGTTAAGTCAAAACATGCCAAAATAAGTCCTCAAACTATTGTATTTGACTATTTCTACGATATGAAACCAGAAAACAAGTGATCAAAACAACCTCCAAGATTCTACAAGCCATTAAAAACGCAGCTATTACCAGAAGTGTCGTCTATTGATAGCAACCTATTGGTTACTGGCACAGCCTTTATTTTTGCATTTAACAGGATTCCCACTCTGGTACCTGCCAGCCAAAATGACTCTTAGGCTTGCTTTTTTGACCAGTGACATGTTGACCAATATGGTAAGTCAACACCAGGCTCGTCACTAGGACCTTGAAAGGGAAGGTTTGTTTTTCTACCTATCTTATTTATGCCATTTCTTGAAAAACTAAAAATATAGCTAAACATTATTTCATACTCCTACAAAGGTGGAGAGGGAGATTTGTTCAAACCATTGAACCACCCCTAGCGACAGGCCTGATCACACCCCCAGCCACTTTATGCACAGCAATTATTTTTAGACCTGCAACCTTCGTTGTAAAATACAATTTCCAGAATTCACTAATTCACTGACAAATTTTATTACTAACCACACAGGTAACCCAAGCCACAAAAAATGATTATATATGATCCCAAAGCCTCTCTAGCAGAATAGACCTTATTCGTGGTGTGACAATGTTTTCCCAATTCAGCGTGACAAACCTCCAGGGGATTCATTTTCTTTTGTTTTTACTCTTAGAAAAATTCATGAGTATCCCAAAGGATACAAAAGGAATAACGATGATATCCCGATGAGTTTCAAAACAATAGCTCTTCATTCCCCCAGAAGTTTGTCACGCTGAATTGGGAAAACATTGTCTTACCACGAATAAGGTCAATTCCACAGGAAACAAAATGTAATTTCAAAAAACCATTTTGTTTTTAATATTTGTTAGACTTACAATGTCGGTGGCAGCCCTCTCCATAAAGAAGTAATTCCTTCGAATCTGGGAATCTTTATAAAGGCATCCTAAACAAACAGACACAGATTGACTTACTATTTTGTACATGCATTCTGGTGTGGCCTTGTCTTCTGGCATGACAAGTGATGTTGATGATGATGATTCTGGTGTGACATCACAGACCAATCACAACATGCATAAGAATGAGTTGACATAGCAGCCAATCAAAGCTTATTATATAATCAAGCAGCCACACAAAGCTATTCTTAACTTAAAAAACAAATACTTCCAAGCTAGTTCTCAGCAATGTGGTTGGGAAGTAAATTCAAAACTTAATTTTTTACTTTTATTTTTAATATTGGAGACGGTTGATTGGAGATTTGAAATGCAACATGAATTCTTGCAATCTACATCTGACTCCTTGGAATTACTGTCCACATGTCCCATGGATTAGCTCTAATTATGCTTACCAAAGTACTTTTGAACTGCATGGGAGGTCTGTTGATACCGTAAGATGATTCAAGAACAGAGCATAGGCACAAGTGGTCCATCAGACCATTACAAAATATATAACATCGATCTATAAAACATAGCAATATTAATAATTATCCACGAGACATTTTAGTAGAGTTTGATAGGTCTCTTTCTCGATTCAAGGGTTTTTCTGGATTCTCAGACTTCCTCCCTCCACAAAAACTAAAAAGCTAAATTCCAATTTATGGCCTCCTAGTCCTGATAATGGAAGATATTAGAGTTAAACTCATTTTCCTTCAAACAATTGCTTCAAGTTAGGCATTTGGGTCAATACAATGAAATGTATAAAAACTGACCCAAGTGCAACAATTGTTTGAAGGTAATAGAGTGATATCTGCTATTCTTCGTTTACACACAACGTTATAGCCACCATCTTGGTTAAATGAAACAAAATAATTAGCAATTATTCGCCGAAGGTGAAGTGAATGTCGGGGAATATTTACCGAGACCCGAGTCTTCGAGCAGCGAGATAAATATTCTCCATATTCACTGAGCCTGAGGTGAATAATTGTTTTAGTATATACCAATTATTCAATAAAAACAAACAAACAGAAACTTTTAGATTGCGTGACAAATTCACACAAAACTTTTAGCAAAACTTTTAGGCCATACTTTGTTGCCTTTTTAGTATTGATAGGAATGGCATTTACTTTCATTTTTTCAATTTCTCATCGGAAATTGCAGCAAAGCAATAATTACCTGCAGATGCCATTTTGTTGCCGACTCAACATACTGAGATTCAGAGATGAATATCATGCAATATTCACCTCCAATTAATCAATGAGCGCTCACATTCTTAGTAAGTACACAAGTTGGTATATGCTAATTGTCAATAAGTTCTATTTTGTTATGCAGTATCAACCAACATGGCTGCCATGTTTTGTACGTTATATAACTCCCTTGGGAATGATTGAAAACCAGTGATTTATAAACTTATAATCAAACTTATTCAACAGCTGTCTAACAACATTATAAAGTAACTTACTAAACTCACTTTGAGTGATTTGCTTTGCTTGAGCCTGCAGTCTGGTTTTCACCACGTCCAGTGGTGTCACTGTGAAAAAGTATAATTTATATTATTTTCATAGTTATACCTTATATATTATTTTTTGATTTTTCTTATTTTATTTGAAGAGAAAAATCCAGCTTAGACTAGGGCTAGTTCAAATGGACTCCTGTTTTTTTGTTTTGTTTTGTTCTGCTTTTTGTTTTTTTATTTTTAGCAATATTGTCATGACATGTGGATGACATTACATCATCATGCTTATATCATCATAAGAAAAGCTAGAAAACATTTATCAAACTTACTAAAAAGAGAAGTAACTATTGCTCCAGAACCAGATGCAACCATTTGCTGTACAGGAGTTATTTCACCTTTAGCAAGAGAGCCCATGGTTTATCTCGTGCTATATATCCTCTTGCACAATTCGTTTTCTAAGTTTTTCAATGTATACGTCTAGAAAATTGCACATTTAATTGTTCAAACCAGCTACAACCCTGTAGAGCTACCAAAAGTGTTGATATTCTTATAAAAATAGGTGGAACACGTAGTTTTAGGGACTAGAAGTCCCATAATGTTGGATCAAGTCACACTTCATGTCTTTCTTTTGGCCGCCATGTTTTTCAATGCACAGGAATAACCCAGAATGCATCAAAGTCCGAAACTAAACAAAACCTAATAGGGAGGGGAGGGTTGGGGTCACTAGATGATGATGATGATGATGATGATGATGATGATGATGATGATAATAATAATAATATAATCAGCTCTTTTGAAAATCATCGCTGTATATTAATAGAATTTAAAGAACACGAGAAAAGCAGTGTTCCAAATGTAGGAACGGCACGACGCGCCGGCGGAGTCTTCTCAACCCTTCTCGAGATTTCTGCTAATCCCCAAGTTCTTTTTATAACCACACATAGCATAGCAAGAAAGTTTCTTCTTTCTTTATAAAAATACGAATGATTAGAGTAACAGTTATTTTCACACACGACCTGCTTTTACATGTAACACAGCTGTTATTTTTATGTCAAAGCTACAAGTAACTAGTGTCCGGTTGCGCAAGGTCGAAATGCATTCTGGGAGTCAAGCCAGTTGAGTGCCATTTCTAATGTGTATGACATGCTGTAATTCTCTGGTAAGTTGTAAACTAATAAGCTTCTTTATTTCCAGCTATTTTATAGGAAATGTTTCAATGATTCTTCTTGTGCTATAGTTACAATATAAGGATTTGTAATTTTTGATTTTAAAGAATGTCGACAAAGATTAGCGTGGACAATTTTCGTTCTGTAGGTACGAGTCACTGAGAGTCACTTGCACGAGACTAGGTTCAGAAGACAATAACGATTAATTTATTTTTTAATTGATGCGCTTAAGGTTATTTTAACTTTATCGATTCATATTCTAGACAATCACATAAGCAAACCTTTTCAGAAACTGCTCGAATCAGCTTTAAACGAATTTCTAGAAAGCAGAGAAGTTAGCGACTGCATGCTAACACGATACCGTATATGTCATTTGATAGCTTTGGTTGGACTGCTTTTATAGCTCGACCTTTGTAAGCTTATATGGCCGCTACAATTTACATTTGTCCAAAAAACAAAACCTTAAAACTATCAAAATGAGATACAATAGACGGATAAGGAGAAGAGGGTAGTAAAACGAGCTCTATTAAGGTTCATCTTCATCTTGCTTCAAATATCAGACCTTGTGGCATGGATATAAACAATCATTGCGGGGTGTTTATGCATGCTCGGCCTTTTCCGTGATTTACGGACGTGCCTCTCAGTTTGTGAGAATAAAATCTTACGTGAGGTTAGTGATATTAATATGCTCGATAGGTCTCATGATATATTTAACTATAGTTTTATATTCCGACGCTATTTGTTTATTTGTTTTCAATTCTGTTTTTAAAAAATAAGTTATAAATATTAACCTGCATTAATTCAGGGTTGTCCTTTTTTTTCAATACATCAAATGATCCACTTGTTACTGACTATTAGTTGGGGTCTATTCACATGTTATCTAAAGTTACAAGTTAAATTACAAATTAACTATTAGTTGGCTATAAGATTCTATTCACATGTTATCTAAAGTTACAAGTTAAATTACAAACAAACAACACGCCCGCGCCATTCTACTACAACTCGAGTCGTAGCGTGTAAAATGAAGGTTACAACTTGCCTACGACAGACGCGAGCGTGTTGTATACAATACAGTAGTTGTAGGCTAAAATCGTACTGTCTAAATCGGCTTTATATAAATCTTCATGACTAGGGGTTTCTAGTTAGGACTGCATTAAAATTGGTGGTTGAATCACCTAAATACAACAAGTGAATAAGGAGAAGATTTATAGATCAATATTTAAAAAGTTTGTAACTATACTAATGCTTTGGACATTAAACCATTTCCTCACAAGGAAGCTTGAGAACCACAGAAAAGGCAGCTATATAAAGCTTTTAAGCTTTTACTGCTGTTTGCATTACTACGTGGCCACCCCACGCAAATTGCATCGTGTAGTTTACAATAGACTGCCGTCAATCAAACACCTCATTCTACTTGGATGTACTCAAACTCTTTGCCATTGCTTTTGGAACTTTCCTTCGTGATATCTGACTGAAAAAGTTTGATAGAAAAGCTATCTCACTGATCCAAATATGTATAAATGGCATTAACATAGTAGTCTATTCCAAACTACATGACTCGATTTGTGTCTGGGGTGACTGCATGGTAATGCAAACAACGGTAAGCTACTGTACACTGGCTGGCTTTGTCTGTGGCTCAAGCTTCCTCATGCTCAACAGCACCCTGCATTCATCCTTATACACAAGTGGAATCATGTATGACCAATATAACATTTGTATAAAGGAAACTTAAATAATTTGTTAAAAACAACATGATATTGCAAGAGGATGAATGCAATTTTTTTTTCATTATGCTTATTCTGTCATTTATTCTTTGTATTTTCAGTGTTTTTACAGATTGGTGTAAATGTTGGTGACTTTTCATCCTCTGCAACTTCCACTTTATCCTGCATTTTGTTGTTTAAAGTTGGAGTACGCACTTCTTGTTTGACAAGTGAACAACTCATGACATTCCCTCTTGTCCAAGAAAAAAGAAAGTGTCTAACAGCATTAATACTTTCTGCACTATTCCTTCTGTTCCTTATCTATGGTCTTGATATCCAACATTTTGGCCACCTAAAACCAAAATCTAAGCAAAGACATCATTATAGGAAACAATATCTGCCAAATGCACTTCTTATTGGAGTTCGGAAAGGAGGAACAAGAGCATTGCTCCGATCACTGTGTCTAAATCCTAATATCCATACTGTGTCTAAAGAAGTTCATTTCTTTGACCGAGATGAAAATTACAAAAACGGAATGGAATGGTACAGGAAGAAGATGCCATTTGTATCAACTGAGGCTTCTGGACAAATCATTATTGAAAAGACACCTGCATATTTTGTCACTCCAAGTGTCCCTGAAAGAATCTACAACATGTCAAAAACTGTCAAGTTAATAGTAGTTGTCCGAAACCCCACACGACGGGCAATCTCAGATTACACCCAGTTGAAATCCAAGAATCCATCCTTGCCGCCATTTGAAGAGTACGTGACTACAGATAAAGCTCAAAAGATACTGAAGGTTAATGACAGTTGTGTTCATATTGGCGTTTACTGCAAACATCTTCAGAACTGGCTGAAGTACTTTCCATTAAAGCAGTTTCATTTTGTCAGTGGAGAACAGCTTTCAAGTGATCCAATACCTGAACTGCGAAACATTGAAAAATTTCTTAACTTAGATCCTAAAATAAAAAAAGATGATATTGTTTTTAACGAAACCAAAGGCTTTCCTTGTTTCAAAAAACGCATGCCACAGAATGGCTCTTTCAAATACTCATGTCTGGGCCCTTCGAAAGGGCGTGTACATCCACAAGTGCGACCTGATATTCTGCAATTACTAATGACATACTATAGTCCTTACAATAAACAATTTTACAAGATGGTTAACAGAGATTTTGGATGGATGTGAGTTGATTTCTCAGTTGTTGTTTTTTTGTACAAGGAGTCCAGTTGCACTGCTTACACAGTGTAGACTATCAATCAAAAAAATTGCTAAAGCATGATTCCAATGCTAGTTCAGTGCTAATCACTCTATTACAACATTTGTCAATCATCATTTAGCAATGAAAAGATTTGTAACTAACTGTCAATATTATTACAGTATTAGAGTGCAAACAATTAATCCGTGAAACACTAATTACTAAATAGTACAAAATAGTGCTAATTAAACAATAGAAAACAATGGAATTTACATGAAATTGTGCTATTTAGTATTACTAACGTTTCACGGTTATATTGTTTGCACTCTAGGTTTTATGTAATCTTCTTTTGATTGGGTCATTGATTTTGATTTGAGCCAAACCTACTCCAATCAATTGTAATATTGTATATTTAAAGTATATCAAAGGAATGTGATCTGGAAAAGAATATAATAATCAATATATGATTTTACTTTTTTTTGAATTTTGAACTTTTTTATTTAGTGCTATTTTTACAAGAACAAAAAATTAATGAGAAAAATAAAATATATAGTTTGTTTTGGAGTGTGATCATCTGGGTGAGTGTAGTCTTGAGAAACATGGTTGTTGGTGGTGACTGATGTTTCAACAACCTGAGCGGAAGTCATCTTCAGAGTCCAGTGAGAAAACAAAAGACAATCAATAGGTATAAATACCATCGGCTTTCTCTCATTTTTCACTAGACTCTGAAGATGACTTCTGCTCAGGTTGTTGAAACATCAGTCACCACCAACAACAGTCTTTCTCAAGACTACACTCACCCGGATGATCACACTTCACAACAAACTTTCAACACCTGGGTTCAAACCATTTACTCTTCAATATAAAGTTCCTTATTTTAGGGGACTTACCAAAAGAACAGGGCTGATCATCTACACAATGATTAGATATCTAATTATATTATTTTTACGGTTAAAGGTCAGTGAATAACATGTAAATGTGAATAACATCTAAATATATTAAAATATAAATAAACATATTCCATTAGTATTTTTACACAAGTGAATATAATAAATCCCACAGGCTTATTGGCCACAATTTATGTCTTCTGCTGTTATATTCACCTACAGGTGAATATGATGGGTGCATGCACACACTTCGTTGTCGATTTGTGCTGCTTGAAGAGATAAATAAAATTTGAACCAAAAAAAATACCCTCTCGGTTATTTATTGATTTCACTTGAGTTAAAAATACTAAAACAATTATTCGCCTCAGGCTCAGTGGATATTGGGGAATATTTACCTTTGCCGCTCAAAGACTTGCGTCTCTGACAGTAAATATTCCCTGATATTCACTTCGCTTTTGGCAAGTAATTGTTAAATATTATAATGATGATTGTATGATATACCGAGTAATATCATAATATATAATAAAAGAAGCATATTATTTTGAAAGACTCAACAAGTATTTTGAAGTACATGAACCAAGCATGAACAAGTTTCTGTACTTACGAGAGATAGACCCCTGGCATGTGATGGTAATCTGGGGGCCAAAATAGCAAAAGATATGTACATGAGAAATGTTTTTGAATCTCAGTAGAAGAAAAGCTTAGGTATTTTTTGACTCCTGGATAGTTGATTAGTGAAAGATGTTTACTACGGATCTCACCTAACTGTGGCGACACATCAAAAATTTGTCTCGCTACCACACCCTAATTCGTCTACTGACACGCCTACTTCGTCACTGTCTCGGATCTAGCACATTGCCAGTAAGGTATTCACTGTAATACATGGAAGATGGAGAGATTTGAATTTAAAATAAAAGTACAAGAGAGATGTGTTAAGACTTTCCTTGAAAGAAACCAGTGGTAATATCTCCACTGTTTTTGACAATTTCATCAATTATTAGGGAGCGAAACTCATCTGAAAGTGCTTTTCTGGCCAAATTTATTTATTTCCATGTTTCTACAATTTTACGCTCGAACACACTGCTGTGACAAAAGTAGGCGTGTCAGTACAAATTAGAGTGTAGTAGCGAGACAAATTTTTGATGTCGCCACAGTTCGGTGAGATCTGTAGTATATATTTGGCATGTTTTTGTTTGAGTTGTATACCTAGGGTGGATCTAGGGGTGTTTTTATGGACTCCTAAAACCATTATCAAACCCCCTAAATAACCACTAAAAACCTCCTAATTGGAAGATCGTAATTTATCGAACTCCCTAATTTGGACAAGTGCAAAACAAGGAACTTTTTTGGTATGTTAAACTGCTATCCTTGTGTTTGTGTAAAAATCTGGGATCTGCTTGTGTAATAATATTTATGATTAGTGTCTTCTCATGTACAACCATTACTGTAACAAAGATATGATACTCTCGGTAATAACATATGGTCTGAAATCGGAAAACTTTACGAACAAAATAAAAAAGTATTCTGAAATAGTCATTTAATACACTATAAAGTAAATCTACATCAAGATATTCTTTCTAGAAGCATTTCAGCAGCTGTTGTCAAGTCATTTAGGTCAGGCTGTTTTGGCATAACAAAAGGAGGATGATCTCTTTTGGCCTTAAAGAGCTCACTAGGGGCTCGGCATACAAACTCCAAGCATTCCATTGGTCTGGGAGTGTCTTCTTCTGGCCCTATAGAAAATTTAGCAGAATATAAATGAAACTACTGCTTTTTTCTGAGTAAGAACTCCAGATTCTGAGGCTGATGTGATTGGCTAAGATCAATATGTTACTGATTCTGCTCCTTCGTAATACACTGGCTAATTTTTTTGAACTTACATAGTGAATGATGAATTTAATTCTAAAACTTAATTGCCCTGTTTCACTATGACGTCACATCGAAACAATCTACTGTTTAAACGCAAAGGATCATGGTCGTTGGAGGGGGTCAAATCAACGCAAATTCACCAAAAATTGTTCTAAAACCGGTATCAATACACGAAGAGAAGTAGAATAGCCAGCAAATGCTCAGAATATTTTTTAGTACATATTAACACAAATTATATCTGAAAACCAGGCCATTTTAGATCAAACTGTTTCGCTAGGAGCAAATTTTGTTAAATTTTCTATTGGATTTGGCAATTCTATCCCCCAGATAAACAAGCGGTGACGTCATAGTGAAATAGGGCAATTAATTACACTTGGTTTTAAGAAAATTTGTAATACCTGGAAGAAATAAAGCTGGATCAAAATGGGTTGGTTCTGGGATGGTAGGTATCAGCCAAGTTATTATGACACTTTTTTGGGCAAACTCGTCTTGTAAAAATCCTTGTATTTGAGCAAAAAAGAGGTCTCCTTCAATGTCTTCTAGCGATACTATGTCACCTATCTGATACAATATACCCTGGAAAATATAAAATGTAATTATAGTAAAAATTGGTGAAATATCAAATTGATTAAACCAAATAACAATTATTATTAAACCTTGAAACAACCTCTGGGCTGATCTTACTCAGGATATGGCTAACAATTCACAGATAAAACCCTGAAACAACCTCTGGGCTGATCTAAGTCAGGGCATGGCTAACTCACAGATCAAACCCTGAAACAACCTCTGGGCTGATCTAAGTCAGAGCACGGCTAATTCACAGATAGAACCCTGAAACAACCTCTGGGCTGATCTAAGTCAGGGCATGGCTATCTCACAGATCAAACCCTGAAACAACCTCTGGGCTGATCAAAGTGAGGGCACAGCTAACTCGCAGATTGAATGCTGAAACAAACTCTGGACTAATCTATAGTCACACATGGCAGATTCACAATTGAAAAACTTTTAAAAGAGTGTTTGGTTTTTCGAAGGGAGGGAAACCAGAGAAGTGAGAGGAAGCTGGGGCTAGACCCAAAGATCTCTATTCATACGAGATGCATATTCCCAGAATCAAACGTAAGGTGATAGGCAAATGCATAATTTCCACTTCACCATCCTGACTGTTCTTTGAGATGTGATGATATTAGTGTATAGTTACATATCAAAAGACATACGTTTACCTTGAAATATATCCTGTCCGAAGCCACAACAGTAGCTACACCATCTGGAGACTTGTAAGGCTTTAAATAGATCAAAAATATATTCCATTATTATTTCGCATTTATTGTACACAAAATGCATCAAAAAAAATTTCGCAAAAATTACTATCTATAAGGAGCTCTTCCGTAGGTTCACCTCACACGCACCACCACTACATTCACTATTTACGACATAAATTAAAAACTCATGTCGATTTTAACGAAAGGAGGAAAATGTCATTCTGCGGGCAAAACAAGTGCGTGTATTTCTATTCTATTTTCGAGGGAGGATTTAAACTCAATATAATTGGCAAACCTTTCTTTTCATCTTGTATATAGTTCTCCTCCCTCGTTCCTTTCCTCTTTCGCCACCTTTTCCATTCCAGTGTCCTTTCCTAGAACTAGCCCTTATCCTGGCCACTAGCTTCCTGCTTTCTTTAGAGCTCTGTCTCTGTGAGCGAGTGTTTGTACCCACTCGTCTAAGGTGACAACTGTTACATAGAACTTCACCATTGGCGCCTTTTCTCCACATCAAAGATTTATTAATTTTACAAGCAGAGCATTGAGCTTCTTGATCCAAAGGCATATTGAAGTTAAGATCCTTTGATTTTGAGCGTAAAATATTGTAAAAATGCTGTATAGTTGATAAGAAAGCGCTAAAAACGTTCGTCTATTTGAAAATTGACTTTTTCTTGTTTTCGTCCGCCATCTTGGATTGTTTTGCGCATGAAAAAAATCCTAATACCGCTGATTAGCTGTGAATAGAAAGGGGGAGGGGGAGGTGGGGAAGGGGAGGTGGGGAAGGGGAGTGGAGGGTGACTGATAGAGAGTTTTAGATTGACTTTTTTCCTTCCCCTAAACGACAAACGTGACCACATTTTCATCGTTTTCCTGTATTTTACTTAACCTCTTGCAAACTTTCATATCACACACAAATATTCTTTTGTTTTTCTACTACTTGGATCTTTTTGCGATTCCTTTTCAGTTATTTAAAAGAATTTTTCACTGATCAACTGACGTTACACGTTTGGACGTCAATCTAAAACTCTTTAATAATAAGTGAAAATACACTAGAGAAAGAGCTCAAAAAGTCGCTGAAAAAAATATGGTAGCCTATTCTCGTTTAATTTTCCAGAGCACTTATTTCCTACTGCGCAGGCTTGAGGCGAAATAAGGAGGAGGATATTCCCGCGCATCAAACTAACAAGAATAAAATCCTACACGTTATTAAAAGATTAAGAAAAGTTAAGTATGAAGCTTGGCTCACATTAGACTAGAAGTTTCGGTGGGGAAAAACAACAATACCCGATAGCTCCCGATAAACTAGCTCATTTTTTTTCAAATCGATGTGCGTAGGTAGAAATAAAGTGCAAAGAATTAGCTGTAGATAAGGTCTGGAGGCCGGCTAGTCTCTCTCCTACTTTGCCTTTGGGCAGGACTAGAACATTATTCTGCGTAATCCGTACATTAAGGGCGGTTTGATCTCAATAGCCTAGAGTATAGCATAGCCTCTCGGTACGTCATTCAGAATTACAGTCATAGTTAATAGTCGTAATCGACCGTAGGAAACTGAAGCTTCTTAAAAGTAGACGTGGGTTTGGATCCGTCATCAGATCTAGATAAAATCTAAGTTAATAAGACATCATCACGCATTTTCATTCGAAAATTTTCAAAACTGCATGACTACCTTGATTCGTATTTGCTTTATAGGGTTAGTATGGGAGTCAGGTTCGCTTGTCCAATCTGAGCAAAGGTTATATGAGATATTATTCTGCACCTCTCGCTGTCTCAGCATCACTTCGGCCTACGGATTCAGTAGCTGTCTTTGATCAAAGTCAAAGTTCTGAAAAAGGTATTGATTTGTCGTTTCGCAACTTGAATTGCGTTACTAAGACACTAGTGAGCCACCTTAACCGGCATGAACACTCGCAATTCTGCATGTATGCATATGGTTCTCTGATTTTCCTTTCTTTGCAAATATGTGACTGAGTTAGCCATGCCCTGACTTAGATCAGCCCAGAGGTTGTTTCAGGGTTCTATCTGTGAGTTAGCAATGCCCTGACTTAGATCAGCCCAGAGGTTGTTTAAGGGTTCAATCTGTGAGATAGCCGTGCCCTGACTTTGATCAGCCCAGAGGTTGTTTAAGGGTTCAATCTGTGAGTTAGCAATGCCCTGACTTTGATCAGCCCAGAGGTTGTTTCAGGGTTCTATCTGTGAGTTAGCAATGCCCTGACTTTGATCAGCCCAGAGGTTGTTTAAGGCTTGAATCTGTAAGATAGCAATGCCCTGACTTTGATCAGCCCAGAGGTTGTTTCAGGGTTCTATCTGTGAGTTAGCCATGCCCTGACTTTGATCAGCCCAGAGGTTGTTTAAGGGTTCAATCTGTGAGTTAGCCGTGCCCTGACTTAGATCAGCCCAGAGGTTGTTTCAGGATATCGATAAATAAAACTGAACTGGATACCCTTGTTGAATTCATGGTGAAACAACAGCTCGATCCGTCCAGAGGCGGCTCAGACTCTATTCTCATAGCAGTTTTTTATCTTTTATTTTGCTACACTGATTCCCACGCAGCTCACATTGACTATTTATCAAGAAGTTATTTTGTTTAGTGTTCTTCCTAAAGCTCATGGGCAACTGAAAGTGCGCGTCTGTCGCCATATCAAAGTAGAATTAGTAGAAGTTGATTTTTGTGTAGGAAGGACACAAAGAATCCGCAGGAAAGACCTTGAGGTAAACGCGACTGATTGAAACATGCAATAGATAAAGCCAAACCTAGCTATATACTCAAATTGGGTCCAGGGAACAATCTACAAGAATAATGATTAAATCATTTGAAAGTCGTGTAGTTTGGAATTCACTGCTACTACGAACAAAAAATTAACGAATTGACGTCATTCGCTGGATTTCTGGAACCATCTAGTCTGTCTTTTCTCTTCGTGCTTTTTTTATCTAAAGCCAGTTAAAATGCTGGATTATCGATATCATCTCATTTATCTAGTAGATCACTTATTCTTCTCTTTCTTTCCTTTACTTTACTCTAATGATTTTATGCAGCAAAAAGAAAAAGAAAAGATATGGGGAGAACCTGGCTGAAACATGAAATAGCTTCCCTTACAGAGCAGCTTACCCAGGTTACCCAGGAATTCTTTCTTTTTTTCTTTCTTTCTTTCTTTCTTTCTTTCATTCTTTCATTCATTCATTCTTTTTTTCTTTCTTTCTTTCTTTCTTTCTTTCTTTCTTTCTTTCTTTCTTTCTTTCTTTCTCTCTTTCTTTCTTTCTTTCTTTCTTTCCGGCTTTCTTTCTTTTTTCTTTCTTCCTTTCTTTCTTCCTTTCTTCCTTTCTTTCTTCCTTCCTTTCTTTCTTTCTTTTGTTTGTTTGTTTGTTTGTTTGTTTGTTTGTTTCTTTCTTTCTTTCTTTCTCGGTTTTATTAAGTTTTTTCCCCCTAACTTGATGCTTTTTCCGCCATCTTGTTCCTGCATTTTCTTTTTTAGCTGGGTATTAATATTTAATGATCGCTCGAATGATCGCTCTTTTCAAGCGAAATCTAAGTCCTAATAGCACTATCGTGTGGTGTTCAGCATTCATCATTTTACCTCCTGGTCGTGCCATGATAACTGGAGTTCGTCAGTAACAATAGTACTGAATGGGATCGAACTTCAATATCATCAACTAACTAAGGAGTCGTATTATTAAACGCTGGGTTGCCTTCTCCAAGGACTAAATATTATGTTAAAAGTACTTGAAGTTCAAAATGTGTTTCTCGATACTAAGAAAACAAGAACGCGTAAGAACTTTGCCTTGCGTTAGAGCTTGTAAGGTAATTAATGGCATTTTTCATGACGGTAATTGGTCAGGTTTATAGCGCTATTTTCACCGATTTTTAATGACTTTATCCGGTCTCCATTATTCTTCAAGCATTCAAATCCTGTCGAAATCGAAAATTATTCACTAGAAATGTTCAGTTGTATTAAATATTAATTGTTTGTGTGAATTCACATTCCCCATGCACCTGAAGCTCCGGTTTCCTGGAATGTTCAATTATTTCACAAGATATCCTTATTGAATAAGAGCCGGACTGAATTCATGTATTTGAATGCAATAACCTCCTTTAGGTGAAATACACTGTCTTAATCCTTGTACGCGCTCAAAAGAGCTTACTAAACACAATAAAAAAATTAGTATTCTATGGATGGGATTTCGGTTCCATACGTTTGAAAATTGCAAAACATTTATCATTTTCGGCTTTTTCGATTTAGAAAATCCATATTTTTTATGCCTCATACAAATCAATGTTCCTTTTGGAGTTTTACTCATTGGTTGAGAAAGAAATAAAACTAAAGAGAAGGGCATGTTGTCATTCGTTATGGGAACAGTAAACATTATCAAAACTTGAACAGAAATACCCATGATAGATATCATGATGTTTATGTACAGAAATCCCACAATGCAAATCCATAGGCATTAGCCGTATATTCTAAGTGTATGAATATTTCTTGAATGGACCAGACACCCCTTTCAACCGCTTTCAAATCGTTAACACTAAGGGAATCCAATACAATGGAATTTTCGCCCAAAAATGGACTAATTTAGTCTAACTAAGAATTTAAAAATTAATGCAAGCGCATCTTTTTTTTTTTTTTTTTCATTCCCTCATTTAAATTAGAGCTAAACAATAAAAGCGTGGGATATTTTAATCTATGGAGTTGGCCAACGACAGTATTGAGTGGCCTTGATCTTCAATCCAACCAAAGTTATCAATTTTATCTCCAAAATCCGATCGATAGTAGGGGATTTCTGCCACCTTCGTACGTGTAAATTATCAATTTGAAAGTCTAATTTGTTTCAAGGTTAAAATAGAAGCTTGCTAGCCCCTTGTAATAAGTAATATGCATTTGGCGACCGCGTCTGACAGCTGATACGCTGCTGATCTCGCTTTTTTTTAAACGAAAATTCGTTTTTTTTTTTAATTTTTGAACTTATTTTTCCTTAAGGGGATTTGCATGCGATTTAAAAGTTAAATTTGGGGTTACTAGGAAACTAGCGCTTGATGAAATATTAAAACACATTTCAAAATATAATTACACCAAATTTTGTGTGTTTCTAAGCGCTGTTGAGACTCCAGTGAGACTGATGGGAACCTTCCACAAACAGCAGTCACTGGCAATTAATACTCATAGCTGCCGTGCCTAGTTAATATTACATATACGTTCCCAAGAAAAGATATTAAGGTCTTTCTACAAATTGAAGAGGAATACAGTATAATAGTTCAAAATATGATTTACATCAACTACACTAGTCAAAACATCTACAAAACGACAACGTATTGAGCAAAAATCAAATTTACATAAAGATTAAAAAACGAAAAACACGAAATTTTAGGAATGTTTACTTCATTTATCACCAGCATTAAATGCCACACGATTTTTGCCATTCATGAATTCATTTCCGGGTTCTTTTTTCCCCTGAAAAAATATTTTGTAAGAAGGGATATAAAGACTTCAAAAATGATGAATATAGTTTGTTGGGAGGCTTGTCACTTGACACAAGAATAAATGATTTTACTTGTTTTTGTGGCGGTAAATTATAGACAACGCGGATTATGTTTTAAAAAACCTAAGAATTTTAGTTCCATCGCTTATGAAAGCGAATCGATGACCCGCACACAATCGATTCTTTGATTGGAAGGTTTTTGAGTGAATTTGATAAAGGATGTTGTTGATGCATTTTTAAAGGTAATTGACGCGGGTAATGGCCCACTGTGCCTGTTAACGGGGCTGCAAGCGTTTTCTTAATGATTGACTTTGCTATTAGCATAACGCGGTATTAAACAAAACCAGGAAAAGGCCAGAGTCGGCTCAGAGCACTGCCGTACGAGATCAACGCCAGTCGAACTTGGTGGCGTCGAAGTAAAGACTCATAGTCAACATTGATTAGGGAAGTCTAGGTGGACAAGGTAGCATGGCTCTACTACTAGATCGTGAGGCTGTTTGAAGACTACGTTGAGGTTAATCGGTGGCTTTGTAGTCTTTGTGGCCAAATCACTCCAGAAAACACTTTTTTCTCTGTCTCTTTTAACAAGGCTCACGTACAAATTGTAAGCAAGTGAATTGGCTTATAACTACCGTGAAAGGTGGACCGAGTCGAGATTGAGCTTCAGGGAAGATATGTGAACAGAGATCAAGTTAAGCCTTCGTCTGGCTTTTTCATATTATATTGAGTTAACCGAAACATCTGACAACACAAGATCTTCTGTCTTGTCTAGTACCTGCTAAGGAATAGTCTTTATTACCGTCAAGTTCCGATTTATCTACTTTGATCAGATATTTTGATAAAAGTCGAAACGAAATTTGAAGGAAAATGATTACATTGGAAAGTAATGCTACGGCTGCTCTACGAACATCGACAGAAAGAGCTTTATTTACTTCTATTCTTGGGCTGATAGCAATATTTTCTCTTCTAACGAATGCTTATGTAGTACAAATCATCTGGAAAAACAAGAATCTTCATCGGCTTTGCTACTATATCTTCATAAGTCTCTGCGTCACTCATATGATGCTGTTGTGCGTCAATATTCCGTTTATCGTGAAGACGGTTTTCTCCCCACCTCATTCAGTTTACTTCAGTCATCATGCGTGCCAGTTCCAAGCATTCGCTCTTAGCTCTTGTATGATTGCATCTATCTGCGGGATTGCGATTATCTGTTGTGTGAGATGGTTGGCCATTACAAGACCATATAACTACAGGAACCTGCTAGGAAAAAAGTGGTTGATATTTCCAGTTGTGAGTAGCGTATGGTTTCATGCAGCGATCTCTTCGCTACCACCTGTGATTGGTTGGGGAAAGTATGAATTTTATCCAGATAGGCACCTTTGTCTTCATAGCTGGTCTCCGATGGACGCAAGTCGGCTTTCCTATCTAATATTTTACTGCTTTTGTGCGTTTTTCGTTCCGTTTTCATGCACAGCGTATTTCCAGTTTTCGAGTCTACAAGTTGCTAGGAAGCAGAAGAAAAAAGAAAACAAAATGATGGTTAAACGAAGAAACAAAAGAAGTCCCCTGAGGGCTCTAACTGCTAGCCTATGCGTTTTGGCTCTCTACGTACTTTTATGGATCCCACATGGAATCCTTGTCTCATGGTGGGATATCTTACACCCCACAACACAACCGCCTACCAACCTAGAAAATATAAGCATGGTGATTGCTATGTGCTCGAGTTTTACAACACCAATGTGTTTTACATTGACAGATAGACTGTTAAGAAGCCGAGTAATTCATTCCATTAGATCTTCGCTCGTACGCTTGAACTTGGCATAACATTTACGGGATTATTTTCAGGATAGAAATTGAAACTTTCGCCTTTTTAAGTCCAAGGGGGGAAAAGAGGCAATAAAACAGTGGATGGTATCGCAATTATTTTCAGTACTTAAAAAAAAGTACGGATGAATGACTCAAATGAAGAAAATATTCGTTTGAAACCAGAATAAAATTAGCAAAGACATGACAAAAAAAAAAAGAGGGGATTTTCGATTCGTGATCGTGTGGCTTTTAATGAAATCTTCAGAACACACACCACAGACCACGCTGAGCGAGCAGTAACTAATGTAGACCTATTTTATTCGCGGGAAAACTACGGCCACCATTATGTAAAAAGATAGTTTGAAATATCATGTAAGAGCCCTAATTTACTATAAATTTAAAGAAAATCTGTAAGAAGCATATTATGAATTGAAGGTTTGTAGTGTAAGGTTTTTTGAGAAATAAGGATGACTTGTAAATAGCACTTTTTTTAAAATATATATATAGAATTCCGTTAAAAAAAACTAATTTCAATAATATTCCGACAACACTCTTTCCGAAACCGTTTTTAAGATTTTAGTTCAGGTTTTAAGTAATATTTCAGAAGGCCAGACATGCTCTATACATATATTTATGTTGCAAAAACATTCGAGACAGAAGTCAACCACAAAATATACAAAATAAATTCAAGAATCACTGATGTATATAGAAAAAAATGAGATATCTCTACTGGCTATTGGCTGCTTTTAAATTAAAGTTATTTGTATTCAATCAATATTAGTGGCGGCGATAATATCTGATTACATTCTATAAATAACTGAAACTACTTCTTTCTTTATTGGAAAAAAAAAAAAAAAAAAAAAAAAAAAAAAAAAAAAAAAAACCGGTCGCAGTCGAAAAATAATCGTAAAGAGCCAAAAACCTTTTCATGTCTTAACCGAAACCTCAAATGAGATTTGAAAGGGTTTAGTGGTCGATGTTGTATAATTCAGAAATGAGTTCGTTCGAAAAAAAAACTTAAGGCGTTTTTCTCTTATTACTGCTATGTGATTTTATCTATTTTGAATAAAGAAAAATGTTCAGATTTTCTAGGTGTTAGTTATCTTTTATGTAAGGACATAAAAGCACTTTCCCAAAACAGGCAACTCTTCCCTGTACAAAGCAACACTCAACACCTATCATAGCAATTTTTTAAGAGTTCTCTAAAAACACTAATTACAGGTTTCGGCATATATTTCAAATATTTCTGCATATATAGGACTATTTAAAAAAACACAGGTTATATGTTTGGTATTTCTATTATTCTACTGCATGATGCTCAGTGAAGATTCGCCTCTCAAATAAAAACATCAATCATTTATTGACCATTCGGCTTATAGCGAGATAACAGAAACAACATTCTCTTGACGCTAATATTTACTCGCAATGTCAACAGAATAAAAAAAAGGCCAATATTTCTTAATTTTTATCGATGTTTTATGAGTTTTCAGTACTGCGAGTATCTAAAGACGTCAACAATATATGATGACGTACGACGTACAAGAAGAGTCCACTTAGGACTTAAAAGAGAACCGGGGTATCTCTCACCGTCATTTCCATACACTTACTAGAGCAATCTCTAATTGAAAAGCTTATTAAGCACGTTTATGTGGAAAACAGAGGATTAAGAAATCCAGTGGTACATGTATACTCACTATGCCTTTATATCAAGATCGAACTTCGCCGTAATATTTATTTGAAACCAGTGATAGCTGTAGTAAACATCCATCGCCGAATTTCAAAAATATGCGATAAAGGTTACAGTGATAAATCATAGTTAATAGATTAACTATGGATAAATCTTGTAAAGCCTATTTAAAATATATTCAGCGTTTTTTAGATATTGATTTTCGTCGTTTTTTCCGATATTTGTTTTTTATTTTCTATTATAAATATTTCCAAATGAATTTATTTTTCGCGAGAGATGATTTAATCAACAAGGTTTATATTTCATATTGACATATCTCTTACAGCAATTAAAATAAAGTCAGTTTGCATTGGTGTGTGCCTACTATCTATTCATTTAAACCATAAATGATTCATTCGATCATCAGTCAAGATGTGCTTTCCTTGAAAAATCGATCTTTTTACTCTTTGCAAATTTTTGTTTTTTTAATTACTAATGTTAACTTCGCCCTTAGTTAAGAAAATATTTAAAAATATTTTAACGTTATTTAAAAATTTTTTAAATTATTTTTATATTTAAAAATATTTTCTATATACCAAATTATTTTTCGTCTTGAATCGAAAATACGTTATGCCCGAAGGCCAGAAAACGCCAAGCTACTCATTCATTTATCATGGCCATTGCTCTGGACCAATCAGAAAATAGATCTTATCCTGCTATCCCATTGGATACAAAGTTATTTTGCTTGGTTACGTACAATTCCGTTCACTCAAAATCAATTCACCGTAAAAAAATATAAATTTTCTTATATGACAGGGGAGCAAGACGTGGAAGAGACAATTTTCATGATCAAAATGCCGTTTTCGTGCGGCATCTGATGTATAGGAGAGGATTAAGGATAGCTATAACGTGGGCGACAAACAATGTAGTTGTTCAGATTTTTAAAAATGACAACGCGCTATATACTTAATTTTTCGTTTGAACAATGTGAAAAATAACGTTTTTTAAATATCTAAATGATAGCTTAATCCATGGTATTTGTGTTGAAGAGTGAAGAGACCAATTCTACTGATTGGCGGTCGATATGTTTAATCCTACATCAGCACGTAAGTGGAACGGATATGAGTATAACGTATGAAAATAGTGAGGCAGCTGAAAAAAGGTTTAAAAATAAAGTGAAAGCGTGCGAGCAATGCCTGCCTGCCTGCCTGCCTGCCTGCCTGCCTGGCATGTCTATAGTCAAGTCCCCATGCGTCAGAGGTCTGTGTAACGCAGATTATCCATACCCAAAGCTGCTTACCACAAATACTTTGTATTTTAATATGAGTTTCCTCTTTATGAATATAATTATTATTTTAAGACGACCAAAAGACTGATCAAGCTTTACTCTGTATATGTTAGAGTCGAAAATGGAGTAGAGAAAGCTCACTCCATTTTTGGTAAGATCAATTCCATATTTGGATTGTGCGGAAAAGCGGCAAACAAAAAGGCCGTCGTTTTATAACGAATTCGACATGAACATTTTTGAAGAAGAAAAGAAAAGAAAAAAGAAAAGACAAGTAAAAAAAGAAAAATTTTGGAAATCGAGGAAGGATACGGGGACGCTGATGCTAACTCGTGGGTGTGCCTCGCAGACAACAGACACAGGGAAATACGACACTCAATGTTTGATATGCATTCTCAGAACTTATTTCTCTCGTTTTTTAATACGCACTTGGCAAATGGATGGATCCATTTCCCCTACTTAAACAAAGCATTATTATTTCTTATATGTCAGTTAATATCGCGGTTTTAGTATTAATGGACCTTATGGAATTCACTTGTGAAAAGAAAGTAACTCTTATATCATACGCATGATTGAGTTTCTCTTTGGCGGGGTGTGAATGTCTGGCGTCAGCACGCATGCGTGGGTTGCATTAATAATAACATTAATAATATCTAATAATACCCTTAACAGTCACGCACACACTTGCGTAAATGAGTTCTTTTTTGCGAGAAAAAAAAAAATGGCGCAAAAGATTTTGAAACAGAAAATTGAGAGTATTTCATTCTGGGATTGGTAAACGTGGTGCCCCGTTCTACAGCTCGATAAATAAAACATTGTCTCAGTAGAATATGTGAGCATTAGAAAAGCCTTTATCCACAAAAAATGTCAAAGTTAAAAAGAAAAAAATGTTGAGCCCTTCATTTAGGCCATTTCATTTGCATGTAAGGCTTCTCCCACTTCTACATACCCTGACCATAAAATCCAAATTCAAATATCAATTATGGAACAAGGGCCACAGGTTTGTTAGAACACTGGCTATTAAGTTCAACCCTCTTTTTAGACCAAAAAAACTTCAAGATTGTCTAGATTCTAAACTTCTGTCCAGAACAGACCTATTTACCTAGGGCTTAATTAACGTTTTCCAATTTCAAACGGGAAAACATTACGCCAATGCAAGGTAAAGAGATCTTTTCCATATTCACTCCCCTAGTTCATCGTGGCTTGATAGGAATCTACTATATAATATATAGAGGTCTGTTTGCATAAGTTGAGTGGATTATACGGAAAACATCCTACGCATACTTGTAAATACTCTCTTGTCAAAACGCGATCTTTCCTGTGTAAGGAATACAGCCGTGTAAATAAAATGAGAAAACAAATAAATAAAACGTAATCAAGAGGCCAGGCCTAGGAAAGGAAAGGAAAGGAGAGGAAAGGAAAGGAAAGGAGAGGAAAGGAAAGGAAAGGAAAGGAAAGGAAAGGAAAGGAAAGGAAAGGAAATGAAAGGAAACGAAAGGAAAGGAAAGGAAAGGAAAGGAAAGGAAAGGAAAGGAAAGGAAAGGAAAGGAAAGGAAAGGAAAGTCCCTGTCATAGAGGTTAACCTCACTAGTTTTATTTTAATGAACTTATTTTTAAATATTGGAGTGCCCCCCCAAAATTTTTCAGCTTCCGCCGCCCCTGCATTTCTTGCAAAAATTATTAACAAGATTAACACAGTTCTGTAAACCAACTTGCGATTTTGATAAAAGAACAAGATCGTCAGCATATAAAAGGGAGGTGAGTTTTTGACCATTTGGAAGAATATAAAAATCGGTGTTATTACTATTTTCTAATGACATTGAGAGCTCATTTAAAAATAGGTTAAATAACAAGGGACTAAGGATACAACCTTGTCGTACGCTCCGTGAATACTGAAAAGACTTAGTTCGAGGAGAGGAGAGGAGAGGAGAGGAGAGGAGAGGAGAGGAGAGGAGAGGAGAGGTATCGCACGTGATCAGAAAGAGAGAGAAGAAAGAGAGATAAGAAAGAGAGAGAAGAAAGAGAGAGAAGAAAGAGGGAAGAAGAAGAAGAAGAAGAAGAAGAAGAAGAAGAAGAAGAAGAAGAAGAAGAAGAAGAAGTAATCTATAAATACATAGATGAGATGATATCGATAATCCAGTATTTTGACTGGCTTTAGATATAAACAGAAAGAGCAAGAGATTAGACAGACTAGACAGTTCCAAAAATCCAGCGAATGACGTCAATTCGTCCATTTTTGCTTCCGTACTGGAAGAGCATTCCAAATTTAACTACACGACTTTCAATTACGACCAGGGTACTTGCCGTGAACTTCATCAAATACAACTACAGTTCAAACCAAATACTGTCTAAAAGCTTTTCGTTCAAGACAAAAGCAAAGTGCTTGCTAGTGTTCTAGGGGTCTAGGGGCGTTATTTATTGTGTGTCTTGATTGTTCGGCTTAATGGTACATAATATAACCGGCAATATACACCATTACCTGTCAATGATATCGGCACGAGCTCATGCATTTATGACTTATTATCAAAGAGCTTTCAGAATAAAACCACATATTGACGCACATACTAAAAAAAGATTTTCTTCTTAGTAAACGCTGATTATAGCTATTATAAGAAAGGTTGGTAAAGGTTTCGTTGCATGTTACAGGCTGTAAATACCAAGCCCGAAATGAACTACATATATGAATGCAATCATCGAACGCTACGGCAACGTTTAGCAAGCATATAGGCCTTTTGCAACAACAGGTCTCATGACCCTACCCCCCGCAAAAAGATACGTTGTGTCAAATTGAACACCAGAAATGGAAAGAGCACCTCGACATTAGTAAGAATGCAAAGTTTCAGCTTATAACATGTAACACAGGAAAAATGGCATTGAATATAAAATCGCATATTTTATAAGGATTTGTATGGGGAAATGTGCTGGACGGCATAGCGTTCATTTAATGCAATTTCTCCTGTGCTTCAGGTTAGAAGCTGAAACTTTGCCTTCTTACTAATATCGAGGTGCTCTTTCCATTTCTGGTGTTCAAATTGACACAACATCTCTTTTTACGTGACCTGTTGTTGCAAAAGGCTTATTGCTTTTGTATCTCCTCCTATACAACTTAAACTTCGCCTTTGTTAAACTGAATTGTAAAACATCTTACTAACAAAGTAAAATAAATTTAATCACCAAATACGTGTTGTCGTTATAATTTTTCTTCATACAATGAAGTTTTACTTGCAGTATGTTCTCGGAATCACCATTTTGTATTTGAGTAATGTTTACTTCCGGTGTCTTCCTTTGTTTATTTGACAACCAATCATGAGGCAGGAAATACTGGAGTTTTCCAGATCCCAATCATTTCTTCGATCATGCGCAGTACGAAATATGAATATGGGTACGAAATTGCTCACACTCACATGCATATATCCATTACTTTCAACATTCTATGCGCGCAACCTTTTTTTTTTTTTTGAGTCAAATGCATATGTTTGATGAAAAAGACATGTTCAGTCTGCAGGTTTTAGACGAAAGAACGTCCGCCAAAGCAGATGCATGTTTGCACGTTTTAGACTTAAAAAAGCAACTAAGTCTAAATGGTCATTTCAGTTAAAGAAAAAAAACCTACAATAGTCATTAATTACTACATAGAGGACAGTTGTGACATCTGTCCTTCAGCAACGCTTCAAGATTCTTCTTCTTATATTGTTCTTAAAACTATTTAATGATTTGGAATTTCTGATTTCTCTTATCTAATTTGGACCAGAGCATAGGACCTAGGTACTTTAAGCTACGTTTGCCGTAAGAAACGGTATTAAATCTAGGTAACTATTACTCTTTTCAAATAATTCTTGGACATAAGATGGGCAAAGTTCATTTTTAACTTTATATATTAAGATAGCAATGTCCTGTAAACGTCGGTTCTTTGTTGTTGGTAACTTTGCCAGTTTGAGAAGTTGTTCATAAGTAATATTGTTTCTTTAGTTAGTGCGAACAATTAATCCGTGAAACATTAATTACTAAATAGTAAAAAAAAGTGCTAATTAAACAATAGAAAACAATGGAACTTGCATGAAATTGTGCTATTTAGTATTACTAAAGTTTCACGGTTATATTGTTTGCACTCTAGTTTCCTGTGATCAGATGCTCCGACAGAAATTCCAAACAATATGACAATACGTTACTTGAGGCAGTAAAATTAGAATCATAAGATTAGTAGATTGCATTTATAAATATTAAAGATGACATATTTTGCAGTCCACACATTGGTCGGTGTCAATGAGTGACCTCTCTGACCGAGATCCCCCCCTCCCCCCCTACACCTTTTGGGCTTGTTTAAAAAAATGTTACTAGTCACTTTGACAATCACTGATAATTCTAATAATTCTTATTCCAGCAATTCTCGTAAGGAATGTTCCCAAATTCCAAATCAGGATTGAAATACTTGGTACTCTTCCACCACCTATCTATGTTGTATACTGACAGTGCTTCATAGAAACATTTCCAGAAAACAATGGAAACCTCTTTGAGATTAGTGATAGGTTGATCATAAAGCATTGCCTCGCCTCGACTTGGGCGACATTTCTCCTTCCATGGCTTGGGTGGAGGACAGCAAGCGAAATGGAAGGCCTTCATCGGACGGTAGATTATTCTCCTTACATTGTACGCGTACGATAATGGCTTCCACTTTCCTGTATTAGCAAAGTAATACCACAGTAGCTCTTGGTCACTGGGACAGCTCTCCTCTCTTGAGATCTTTTCCCAAAGATCCATGATGGATTGATGCTGTTTAGAATCTGGCTTGAACACCAGAAGACCTGCATTGAAGCAAGGATCAATCACTCCTGGTCTGGAACAGTAAGTCGCTGCAAAGTCTGCAGTCTCTTCAAACAGTTCATCAATGTTACTTAAAAGCATGTAATCAGGATCTGCGTAAATGATCTTAGAGAACTGAGTATAGTTCCATGCATGGAATCGAGTGTACGTCCCAATTATTCCTTTACTGGGAGCCACGTTGCTCAAATGCTTATCCATCCATCGACAATCCAATTTTTCCACAACTCGCACATCCCATCCAACTCTTGCAAGAGCATCACGTCCAAAAAAGCTAACCTCATCAGTCACAAGAACCATCATATTCTTAACGCAAGAAAGCGTTCTTATCGAGTGACCCAAAACTATCGCTGCAGGAACATAGTCATCGTTAACCAAAGCTGTTAACCAGGTATATCGATCACTGCCATAACTTCTCTTGCTTTGACAAATTTGCTCCATGAAATGTCTCTGAAGTTCGTGATAATCCCATTCCATCTTGCTTAGCAGTAATTCGTTTGCGACTCGTCTGCCCTGATCATCAGCAACTGCAGTGTAGATATTTTTCGTGTAAAAAAAAAAAAAATTTGACGCTATGGCCTTGGTAGAAATACAAAAGAATTGAACAACAAAACAGCACGAGGAGAAGTACCAGTTTTGCAAACCTCGAACTCTTTGCGACCATAATTTTTGTTGGGTGTCATGCAGCACCTATAAAACGACAATTATGAGAAAACACAAACATATGACCTAGCAATCTATAACAAGGCATTCATTGAAGTGGGAGTAAGAAAAGACAAGAAGAATTAATAACAAGTTAACATTGAATGTTTGGAAAAGCGAGAAAATGTGTTGTAAATGTTGAGCAAAGTAAGCTTTTTGAGTAGCATATTCCAACTTGGTTAGCACACAAGAACTGACTAAAAAGAAAAAAAAAAAAGAATAAACAAGCCTTATTATTGTCTATACGATTACCTGCTGTCTTAGGTTAGAAGTCGCAAATGAATGGTTGTCATTAGGACCTCGAATAAAAGGCTCTTAGGAATATCAAGCTACATGACATGCTAAACTGCTTGCTTGAAACGGTTTGGCGCGTTTTCAGATTCTGCGTTGCAAACATTGAAGTAATATTTCAAAACCGACAATGAGGACTGGACGGGATTTCAATTCCAAGCAATTAATTCCAGTCCGAGGCGTAGCCGATATTGGAGGCTTTGAAATGACTTCTCATGCTCATTATTATTCGACTTGGAGTAACTGTAACAAAATTAATTCAGTCCTAGGACTGAATTAATTTTGTTCCAGTTACTACAGACTGAATTCAGCCCTTTCATATGACTTTACCAGGTTTCAAGCAACATCATGTGACCCAAAAATAGCCCATTTATTGGCTGGTTTCTTCATGCATTATTAATGAGTATGAGAACTATGAAACACATTCATCTTCAACAACGCACGATTTATAAATAGTTATTCGATCTCTAAACATTTCCCTTCGAACATTGCCGTTTTGAATAACAGACGAGCGAAGCGCTATATATCAAATACGTGAAAGAGTGTTTCATACGATTTCCAAACATCAGGAAGTGAGTTGAAAAAACCGCGAGAATTTCTAGCCAACTTCGAAGTGTTTGGAAAGAGGATGAAACACTTTTTGAAGTACTTGTTATGGCTTCCCAAACTCTTTATACTTCTCTTAGAAATTCAAAGCAATAATTTGCCCAAATCGTAAGCTAATTAAGATTACCACTTTCAAACATCCTTCACGCTCATGAGTAATTTTCGTTGTTTTGTTTAATCTCCAAAACTGTTGCATTCTCTTTTTGCTCATTTAATGGTAACAACATGAATATAAAAAAAGATGATAAAATCATATTAAGTTATTATTCATCTGCTTATTTGTATTTGTATGCTTTTTATAAAATGTGTTATTTACATTAGCGATTGAAAAAATGAGGAACGGTATTTTAGTGTTCCATTGAGTAAAATGGTCCCAGTCAAACTGAAGTGGGCCGTTATTACAGACATAAAGCAATGCACTTTTTTGGTATACAGCTATTAAAATAAACTGATTTATGAGCGGCATAATGGATAGTGACTACTCAAGTCCTCGTGGAAGATAATATAACAGTCTTTTCAGAAGCCAAGTTCAGGTTTTAGGTTTTTTCATATTTTATGTATATAAGTTTAAAAAGAAAACTAGTTGTAAAAGACGTTTCACGGTCATCTCGACAACATCATCAGGTGTAATGAAAAATTTATCAAGTTTATGTATAAGAATTGTTTTATTTACATCTTGCACATGGAATAGCCGGCTTTATCAATTTGGATATCGTAAAAGCCAAACTATTGTTATAGTAAAGACATATCTTGGATGCAAATGACTAATGACAAGTCAAAGGCTTTACTTCCTTCCACCAATCAAATCTGTACAAATATTTTAGAATTTCGTTTCCTTCTCTAGGAACAGAGATATCGAAGAAACCAAACCTGGTTACAGGCAGTGGTGACTTCACCAAACGAGAAGGAAATGTACGATGTAAAGCGTAGTTTACAAACAGCAACCATGGAGCCCAGCCAGGCCTTTTCATATTCCCGCCATAATCGTAAAAAGTAAACAAATCGACTCCTAATTTCCAGCCGCGTCTTTTCATCTGGATTAAGCCATTTCTGTTTACATGGTCTTCTACAATCATCCCAGCTCGTTCAAACGGAAGAAAGAACTCGGATTTCTCTAGCATAATGTATTGTTCGCCACGTATTCCGATGTCGACGTCGTAATCCCAAGGAAGTGGTCCCTTTTCTCGCATAGCACCAAATATAGACCCATACATGAGCCAGTGGTCGATTTGAAGCGAGTTGAGTAACATATGTACTTCGTGAGTTAGGTTCAAAAGCTGTTCCATTTCTACCTTCGAGTGACTGCATTTTACAGTCGGGTCTCGAACATAATCTGCGTGGCTTTGTCCAGTGTATAAAACATAAAATGCAAAAACAGAGACAATAGTTGCGAAACTGCAGTATTTCGCAGTTCGTTTGATAAGTGCAGAACTTACCATTACAGAAGGAAGCTTTTGTGCTGTGACCAGTGCGTCGAAGGTAACCGAGAAGGCCTAGAAAGAGAACTTTGTGGAAAGACGTGTCTGTCAGTTTCCGCACGAGATGAAATTTAATTAATGACCAGGCCTAGTGCAGCGTCTTAAACGAAAAGTCACGCATGTCTGGAGATTCTGGTTTCTTGCTTTTGAATTGTATTGTATAACTACGTACCCAGTTTGACTACGAGTGATATGAATATATAACGTATCGTATTTTAATTGTGGTAAAATATTTATAAAGCTAAAATGAAATCAGTCTATAGCCCTTGGAAGAATGTTACTGAATATAATTGTTATTCATTGGTATCCAGACTCAGTGTGCAGCGCAAAATGGCTGCGCAAAATGGAAGTGCAAAACATTAACGGCGCATTTTCCAAATTTTCTTGATTGATTTATTTAGGACCATACTTCCAGACATCGGGTGCTGAACCGTCGTATGGCAGCGCGAAGCATTTACGGCTACGCCGGAGATTTCGGCCCCAACACCGCTGTCCGAGGACTTACAGACTGATCAGGAAGCTCGGCCGAAGCCTAAGGGAGAGGTTAGTCGGCCCCTATAAAGCACGCGCATCCAACCAATCAGAACGCGAGATTTATAACAGTTATTTTATAATCCATGTTAGATGTTTTTTGTCATACATGGTAAAATTAAATAGTTATATCCGCTTGTTTTATGTGTACATGCAAAGCCATTTTAGAAAAAATCTTTTTGAGGATATGTGCTTACCGTTACTATTAATAGACCGTTTTCTCAAGATTGCGTGCGCACCCAAATTTAAGGAACTTGACGGGCCCACAATGCAATGCAAAATCTACCCAATTTTTTTCTCAATCTCGGAATGGTTATAAGTATTTGTCGACTAAGAATTAGAAGTTTGGTCAGAACGACTACTAGAATTAAGCCGATGCCTTTAGTCGAGGACGTTTCGTATGATATTGACTTTGATAATAAATTTATGATAAATTTATTCTTATATTGTTACAATTTGTTGAACCCCAGTCAAAACATATGAGCAAGATATAGTCTAGTTATATAAGGTTTTTTCCACAAATCTATATATTTCAACTCGATCGCGCGGTGCTGCGCAGAATGAAACTGTACAGCGCTATGAAATCTTATTGCGCATGCTCGTTAAATTGGCGGGAAAGCGCTACAACGAGAGAATATATGCTTTTTCAATGCGTAAAACGTTTGTTTTGTAAAAAGCTTTTCAGTACCTTTTCCATATACTTTTCATACTGCCTGGCTACATATGTTCTTGGCAGCAATGATTCAGTTTGAAATAGTTTTTTTTTCAGAATAGATTGGACAGACGTCTGATATCGAATGCGTGATTTAAGAGCAACAGTATCCTCTCACAATAAGGCAATTTCTGGCATAGCTTGTGTTGATGTCATCATTGCATTTAGGAACCTGCCACGGGTTTCGTATATCAGAAAGACAAATTTCGTCTTCACCATGCACCTCTTTACGCCATCTTGTTCGTCTGTTTTGGAACCAAGTCCGAACTTGAGCGTCGGTCAGATTTATTTCAGCTGCTAGAGTCGACCGCCGCGATTTTGAGATGTATTTCTCGTTGGAAAATTCTTCTTCTAGTCGTTGGATTTGTTTTTGGGAGAACAGAGGGCGTTGCTTGTGTTTCTTTAGTGGTTTCCGTGGCCTTCGGACGTTGATAAAAGTCCCTAAAACCAAAGGAAAGAAGGTAATGTTAGTTGTTAGTAGTCCGGCTGGACATACTTGGACATCTCATCATTATTATTTTTGATGAGAAGAAGAAACCATTTCGATGTTACGGCATAATAAAATAAAATAAAATAAAAAAAAAACCCGAAAAAAAACCCCAGCTTTATATTCAAAGGAAGTGGCTATTTATACGGTAACCATGCAAATGCATAATGATATTATATTATTCAAATGCTATTCGTAAGGGAGCCGAATAGCAGATATCGGAGTTACACTCTATTGCCTTCAGACAAATGTTACATTTGGGTCAGTTTCTACACATTTATTGTATTTACCTAAATGCCTCAACTTGAAACAATTGTTTGCAGGCAACAGAGTGTAACTCAGATATCTGCTATTGAGTTGATCTATACTGTGATACGAAAAGCCATTTCAGTGCTATGGTATGGTCCTCAGCTACGAGGCAAAATGACGGGGGAAATCATTTCAACGTCCATATGACGACGAAAAATTATTTCCTAGCTAAGGAAACTAGGGAAAATACGACAGAAAAATACAAAAAGCCATTTCAGTGCTCTGGTATGCCCTTAGCTACGAGGTAAAATGACGGGGGAAATCATTTCAGCGTCCATATGACGACGAAGAATCGAAATCTTTTCCTAGCCCGGGAAACTAGGGAAAATACGACGGAAAAATACGTAAAGCCATGTAAAGCCATTTCAGGGAAGACAGCCGAATGAGATGAAAATACAGAGCAAAAACATTTAAATGTCAGGACAGGCCACCAGCTAAAAACCGCAAGAAACCCATTTCAAAGCCAGACGGATCAGAAGAAAAAGCATTGCTCCGTTTTAAAGTTATTTTTACATAAAAAAGAAAAGAAGAACTGAGGAAAGAGGACTTCTAGTGCCAGTTATGTAATGTACAGGAAAGCATTTACATGGGAAGGATGCCAGCATTGAAAAATAAAAATGGGGAAGCCATTTCAGTGCGACTCAGTAAAACAACTAACTCAAGATGAGACTGCCGAGAAGCCATTTCAGTGTAAGGCAGACCGCGAGAAAAATAACGTAAGATTCATATATCTTTGCACAGAGAAAACGGAAAATGCACGCTTTTAAGTTCACCCTTGCATCAAGTATATAAGACACTAATTTAACTCGTTTTATAAGTTCATTTAATCCAGCGCAATCAGTTAAAGTCAAGCAGCTTTTTTCATTCCTTGATAAGTATGAACGCATTCCAGAAGAATAAAAGTAAAGGCACTAGACTGAGAAACGTGATTTTTAAATACTACGCAATCACGAACTGTTCGCTCAAATTTAACGTCTAATCAAATCTTTTAGTGCTTCGGATTTCAAAATTCAAAGAAAAATACTAAAATATAAGTTTAATATCAATATTAATCTCATGAAAGTGAGAAACGCTTCGAATCTTTTAATTTAGAGTGGCTCATAGTTTAGCAAATTGTAAGCAACTACATCTCTATCTATCGAAGCTAAACACCTTATGTGGGATAATCATTCAAGTTAATTAAGTAATTGAATTTACACCTTAATGGAGACACGGTTCTTTCTCTCAGTCTTGAGACATTAACACCGAATTATCATTAAGATATATGTAGCGATGTAAATCGAAAAAACAGTACTACAAATTGTACAAGTTTGATAATCATTTGAAAGTTTTCTTGTTTATGCTGCACAGGCGCTGAGAACGCCATCAAAAACTAGGCTAAAACTGAGCTAGCGTACGATAATTTGGAAGTGCGATGAAGACAGTTAGCCAGTATCTTTTCTATAGACTTTTCTTGTTTTATATTGGCCTTATTACGATCTTGAATTGTACTGCGGAATTAGATGATTAACACTCAACATTAGCATATCAGACGCTAGCTAAACATTTTCGCAAACCTTTATTTTTTCACAACGAAAAATAGGAATAACCTGAGTTTTTGAACTGCCAATGAATATCAATGAATTTCTCTATGAGAACAAAGTCTCTCAAAACATTCCTTAGTTTGTTGTTCAGAGTCGTTTCTCAAGTGAGTACTAAGGATGGTTTACGTTCTGACGAGACGGTTACACAAGAATGGTTAACATGCACAGTGTTCAAAAAAAAAGATCTTTTCAAAAAATTGATCAAAAAAATCTGATTTAAACATTTGAGGACATCGTTCGTTGCTGAAGTAAAAGCTACCACAAGCCGTTGTTCTGAATTCAGCAAATATATCCTTGGTGGCAAAATTATAGCAATATTACAGCATGTGTTTCGCTTTCGCTCAAAATAATTCATACAAGACGAAGCATCAAAGGTATACTAAAGTAAAAACTGTGTTTCTCAACATGTTCTCGACTTCCAGATCAGAGTCAAGCTAGAAAGATGTTTATTCGTAGGTTAAAAGTTGGTTTTAAACTGTTTGAATATAATCTCTTTTTATTAAACCACATTAGCAAGAGCATGGGAGGCGTTGAGTAACATTCCACATCGTTTACTTGTTCATCTGTAGATGGGCTAGTCAGTTTATTCTTCTCAGTTTTAATTCAGTCCGAACACTTTAACAAATCTTTACTTTAAGTTTTTTTGATAACTATATATCATTTCTAATAATATACATTTAAACATGTATATAATTAGAAATGATATAACGGTAATTGTTCTTTTTCATCCTGTTGTTTTCTGATTGATTTACCACAAATCCGCCACTCCTTGAGGATAAACACAAAACTAACCCGTCGCTTCAAGAAAAAAATAACATCATTCCAAAATCCTTTTTGTTTACTTGCGATACGTATAAACTAGAAAACCTCGTGCATTCAATATACGTCACTTTAAGAGCGTATAAGCTTACAACCCGGGGAGGAATGTCTACTAAAAAACTTCAAATTCCTTTTCAAGTAATACTTTAACAGGTTTCCAACGAATTTTCGTTGACTATGAATCTCAGTGCTCCCGGAGCAATGAATGAAATAGTAGTCGTAGGCACTTTGAAGCTTTTAGATTTAGAACTGGCGATTATTGTCCTTAGAAGTGAAACTTAAAATGACCAATATATATTAGAACGTATTTCAAGAGCAAATAGTTTGAACCATTGGCATTGAGAACGTAGTTCACTGTGTGTATCAGTACCTCCAGTAAAATATCGTGATATTTGCCGTCAATGAATCGCTCTGATGAAATAATCTGTCTCTCCGCGAATGATGATTTACTGTCGATAAAACGTGTCTGAGCGCAGGAGTGATTTAAGACTTACAAACTCTTTTGAAATTTTGCCACTCACTAGACTTACGTATATAAAATCGTCAACGGAAACACTCATAAGCGGACTGTACAATTTTAAAGTTTGTAGTATGTATAACTACTTGTTTGGTAAATCAATTGTAATTTGTAGTTGTACAAAAAGTAGCTCATGAATTGGTAGAAATATATATATAACAAGAAGATTTATGAACATAACAGTAAAAGTGTTGTCATCAATTCTTTGCAAGAAGCTTGATTTATGGCATGGAAAAAGTATTTAACTTAGACATATCATCATAAAGTATTACTCTGATTACATTGATTTATATACAGTAATAAATCTTGAATAAAACTCACCCGAAGGAATCCCTTGTCTACAGTATCGAGTAGCGTAAATCCAAGGCGGGATTTGTGCACCAGGATCTTCATAACACATCCGTGTTGATCCTGGTAAGTTCTGCGAGAGAGGTGGAGGGATGATGACGCTGCTACGATCTGACGGCTGGTCAGGGGTCCTAATACTAGGTAATTCCCTGCTTAAATTATCGTTTGAACTCTCGTCCAAGTTGAGGAGATTTTTGATTGAAAAGGGGTGACTGAACGATGTACTCTTAGGCCCTGGTTCCACTGGGGTAAAAGCAGAGCCGTGTTTTACAATAACTGACATGCTGTCCGCACACTGAACCAAGTGACTACTGGTCTAGTGCTCTTTCTAGCGCTGTTGTAAACCTAAGAGACAATGTTCACACCCTTTGAAGTGTCTTAACACTTGGTCTTTCGTTTTGTCGGATCTTTGGCACCAGTTATTAGGTGTTGGTAGACACTTGTCCCGCGTACTCTTATATACTAGTGATGATAGCTCGCCAGTTACCTATTGTTCGTATGCTTGGCCTTTAATTGGCCTATCCTTAATACGCTCAAATACCTGCGGTTTGAAAACGGATAGCTCTCTGTCCACTGAACCTTAAAACACATCAAGGGAAATAGGGGTTACTGCAAAATAAATTATCTTCGCTGTAGTCTATAGTTGCGGTGTTGGTAAATTTTAAAAAAAGGTCAGAACAGATGAGGAAAATCGTACTTCAATTTCGTGTGCGATTCGCACCAAGGGTAACTTTTTGAAGCCACTTAACTGTCTATTTTCTTGCCGCTTATTTCCGGCTATTCAAGATACTTCGAACTCGGAAGGAAACATGTCGTTAGAGAAGGGTTCGACAACACGACCAATCCGGATGCTAGAGTTTGTAAAGCATTCCTTAAACAAGTGACGAAGCATAGGAGAACAATTGGACGTTCACTTCGACGTCATATTGTCTGGGCTGGCGATGCTATTTCTGATGTCTGATGAAGTGAGGAAAGACTCTTCAATTTCTAACACACCTAAGATGACTTCTATAGACCTACTACTCTATTTTTCATCTATTACTGATTACAATTATTAAAACGCATGAATTGTTTAGCTATTAACCATGGCTCAATAGTCATAGAGGTATACAAGAATCGACGATCTGAAGCAAGAGTATTTTTAGCGTTATTTTTGACTAGAGACGGAAGTTATATAGTTTGTTCTGTCAATGCAAGCCAACCCCATGATTGCTATGCGTGTCTTTATTTACGAATTCATTTTGGCTCACTGTTATATTTAATAGCAACGAAAATTGACATTTTCTGTAAAACAAAAATGTGTGGTTAAAACTAATCTGAGAAAAAAATATCATGCGAAAAAAATAAATCTAGAACCCCTTAAAAATAAGTCAATATTAGTTTTCCCTGACGACGCGTAGTCTAGCGTAGCGGTACTCGAAGTAGATCAGCTATTTCTATTGTTTTATAAAATAACAAGAGACGCCTTTAATTAAGATAAAACCATTAATACTAACTACGAGAACTACTAGATAGCTCAGTCAATGACGAGGAAATTGGTCGTTGCGAGATACTGATATTTTTGACTGTTTATAATTAGAAGGAATAGTTCAAAAAATTAAACACTCCAGTGATAAAAAACTCGTACAGATAAAAATGTATGAGAGCGTAACTACGCAAATATCAACTTTGAATTCTGAATTCCAATTCGATCTGGAGATGAGCCCCTGGTTTTGGTGGAGACTGGACAATCACTCCCTAAATGTTCGAAGTAAAATATATTATATATTTAAGTTCAATCTATACTAGAACCATGTAAACTGACAGAAGAAACCAAAACCCGACTCAACTGATATCTCTCAAAGACATTTTCAACATTTTCAACAATGCCATTTCCGTCCACCTATCGAGACTGCCTTCCCATGTTATTTATTCGAGCGCTGTTTTCAGTAACAAGATCTACTGAGGTCAAGCCAGTCACTGTAATTTGTACGAATAGAAAATCAAACTGTTTCCTCGTTATGTTTGATAGAACTCCCGACACCAGGAAATGCTCTGCGCGCTTTGAGTTCAAAGTAATCTTTCCTCTTTGGAGATAGGTTTGTGCATCTCCATCCACTAATCCCTGTGGTCAAAGTCAATCCTGCCTTCTTTCCAATATAGAAACAGATTCACTCAACCAATCTAGTATTAGCGTTTTGTTTTCCGATATGCCATTTCCTACGATAGATTTTCTACGGGTTTCCACTAGAGATGTTTCTGTTTTTTTCTCCCTGCTTGTAAAAATCAATATATGAAAGCGGATCGTTGTACTATGTTTAGGATATTGGATGTATCAGTGTGAGTGATGGTCCCAATTAGCACGACTATACTACTGTTAAGAGTGGAGAGGCCTATTGATGTACCCATGGTTAATAGACCGTTAATAGCTAGACTATTTAGGAATTTGTACAATACCACTGTGCTCTTTGATTACAGTCTCATTTACTCAGGGTTAGCGTCATTTTAGCCTAAGAATCTTCAAAAATAACAAAGTTAAAGTTAAGAATACACAACTTGAACAATACAAACACTTTGAAATTTCGCGAGCCTTCATTGGAACACATGAGTGTTCTACACAAGATCAAGGCCTACCCTGAACAACAGATGACTCGAAACTGGAGTACGTATTCAATGTTTAAACCGTTTTAAAAGGGATGCATAGATGCGAACAAATAAATGGCAAATATTCCAGACAGTGGAAAAAAATATTTTTTTAATGAAAGAATGAAAGAGCGAACGGACAACCGATAGGCTGGCTGAATAAACGAATAAATGCAAAAGGGATTTTGCTTTAATTGCTTATTCAGTGCGCAACTGTACACTTCCTTACACCATGGAACGATGGGAACTAAATCAAGTCAATCAGTAGTTAGAAATGACAGAAGGCACGCAAACCTGATGTATCATTTCCAATGTGTTGAGATAAAATCTCTCAAACATTTCCCACTTTCTTGAGCACCTTGCCAACAACATCCCCTCAGAACAGGAAACCAAGAAGGTATCTAGATAAGAATTGAAAAATATAATGAGATAAGTAGGGGACAGTCCTAGACGTTTCCTTGTACGCAGGCATCTAGTTCAATAAATAAGGTTTCATCTGTGATAGTGCATATTATTATTTGACTAGCTTTAAGAAGGTAAAGATAAGAATGGATAATCTTAAAAGATAAGTAGGGGACAGTCCTAGACTTGTCCTTGTACGCATCGGCATTTAGTTCAATAAATAAGTATTCATCTGCGATTGAATACTATCTTTCGGCCATGGCGGCCATTTTAATGGTCGTCTGTAACCTCGCTTTCCGTTAGCTACGTAGATAGATTTTGTACGCTGTTTATTAACGACTCTTTTAAAAAACTAGAATAACAAAAAAGCAACTCCTGGATTCGAGACTAAACCCACATACAATGGCGTTTTAAGAGTCGTCAATATAACCCTGAGTTCGGTTAAATAATCAGACCTGTTAAAAAAGTAAACTGAATAATAAAAAGATGAAACTTTAGCCGTTATTGAGCTCTCGACATTTTTATTATTTGTATGTGAAATACATCACCGATATGACCATCCCTCTTTGAATCAAGACATCGGAAGGAACAAGCCAGGGAGTTGATCGAGTCCGATGCTGACCCCGGGTAAATAGAGATTAATCATAAATAGATGTAAATTGTAATAATTGAGATTGATTAGCCGGACGGGGTGACTTAAAAGCGAATAAAAAGGTCCGGAAAGTCTTGCAACACAGCAGGGAACAATCGGGAACAATATGACAGATTCTTTGTTTCAACTCGTTTCTAAATGCTCCCGAGGCTTGAACTGAACTAATTTAAGCAGCGTAAATTACTGTGTCCTTCACCATGTTTTCAAATTATTAAACACCAAGAAAGACCTCTCCCAGAGTTGGATATCATTTATGGATTATGTAAATTATGTCTTTAAAGTGAAGCCCAAAAACAAAACTAACAAAGGGAGGCCGAGACGCAATTTCTTGACTTAGTCGATCTATCCTCCACTACTAACTATGATCTATCTTGAGAAAAACCTCTTGTTCTGTTGTTTCTAGTTTACTGCGGAAAAACGGCACAAAAAAATTAAACATACAGATTACTTCAACCCGACATTTTCTGCGGAGGTTATGTTTTGTAATTTTACGATTTTATGGCCCAATTTTATTACTATTATTATTATTATTATTACTATTATCATTACTATTATTTATTATTATTATTTATTATTATTATTATTATTATTATCATTACTATTATTATTATTATTTAATTATTATTATTACTATTATTATTATATGTTTATTTCAACTTCAGACATTTTTGCTCCATGAATACAGAATCAATGAATACAAATATCTGCATGACTGGTTGTACAAAGATGTTTACAAATTTAACAATTGTACAGACGTTTCACAATCTCACAGTTCTGTGAAATAACCCATTTCTGACACTTTCTTACAATTTTTAGACCTTCAGTGAGGCCTACATCAGCCAGTTTACTACTATTATTATTATGATTATTATTATCATCATCATTATTATTATTATTGTTAAAACAAAATGAACCGAAAATGATAATTGGGTTTGGCATTGTGGTATTAGCAGGTAATACTCTATTTTAATTGATTGAATCAATAAATATCACCTCTATCATGCACTGTTGTTTAAGACTCACCCCAAATATTTTAGCTTTATTATCAATCGTTTTTATTATTATTTATGGATTAATTAAGAATAAGAATGAAGCGATCTGTGGGCTTGGCATTGTAGTATTATCAGGTAATATTCTATTTTTGTTTGATAGAATAATTGACATCATTCTATCACCATGATTGTTATAACTCACCCAAAACATGCATTATCAAATACTACATGGGATATTTGTGTCGAACAGGATTGGATTTTCCGTTATATTATTCTTAAGATAACTAATTATACAAATAAGAAATAGTAAAGACATTGCACAAGTCCCTCAACAAACTGAGCGGAGTGACATATATAATCAACTACTTATATCACGGATCAAAAGATTTGCAAAAATCTAAAGTCGGAGATTCAGTGACAACTATGAATTTCAAGTAAACTCTATACAACTATAAGTATCTTAACTTCAGACTAAATTTGTTTTTTTCTCAGTCTGCGCCGTTATCATTTTATAACACATCGAAACATGCATTATACGACTTACAAGACATCGGTTATCTAAGTCCCGGTCATATTGGCTTAACTGAAGATATATTTTGTTTGGAGTTAAATGTGTCTTATTAGAAAAAAAGGCTCTCAATACGTAATATCCGGGCTCTTATGTTTCTTCATTTAGAACACTGACTAAGACGCGAGGTATTTCAGGGCGTGAACAGTAATTCAAGTGAGATGCTATATTGTGGTCGAGTAAAGAACATGATCATTGACCTTTTAAAAACCCACAGAAATGTATCAAAATACGTACTCCCGTACAGGATAAAGTGTACAGATGATTTCCTTTGGCATCTTAAAGGGAAATTTAAAAATCTATCAAAATAATCAAGCTGGACAAGAAGTTGAAAAATATTTGCAAATCGAATAGTTTTGCTCTATCGGAGTTATTCTTATGAAATACGACTATGGTCTGCTTTGGGTAGTGATGTAAAGCGAAACTTAAAGCGTGATTAATTGTTGGCTAGTCATCATACTAATTGAAAATTGAGAGTGAAACTTGAAAAAGGATTAAAAAATAGGATTGTAAGCGTTCACACTTTATTCAAGGGCTAGTTGAACAGTTCTGAGATTTCTCTTCTCATATTTATTGTAAAACTAACCTCTATTCAGCTGAAACCCTTTATTAAAGCAGACACCGGGCAAATTGCAAAGTTCCGAAGATGTCGACTAATAAAAAGCTACGCGAAAAGGATAAGTAGTATTTACAAGTCATTACTATATTGGTAGAGTACAGAAGCTAATGACGGAAGAATTTGGAATATTTATTCTCATTTTAAGACAGCAATTCAAAAAATGATTTTTTCATTTAATACTCGTACTTGTCGATTGAGTAATGAAGAAACCGAACTATAAGTCGGTATAGGACTTAACATTAGCCAGTGACTAGCAAACCTGTGGCCCTCGTTCCACGAATGAATTGGGAATTTAGGAGTTGACTTTTGCCGAGGGAAGAAAACTGGAGCATCAGAAGAAAAGTCTTCGCAGCACAGGAGAGAGCCACCAAGCAACTCTATTCACATACGACGACTGGTTCGGGAATCGAACCCTTGGTCGTAGTAAAACAGATCCCTACGCCACCCGTGATTCCCAAATGCCATTTGAGGAACCTTAACTTGTACATTGAGAGCCAGCGAGATGAAAACTGCTGTTAGTAGATTTTTAAGATCATTAATCAAAGTCTATCAGTTTCGAACCCAATAACTCGACTTGCCCTAGTCTTGAGTTATATCCTCTAAACTGATGAACACTAAAGGTTAAAGTATTGACAGATGATAGAGTACTTTTGGTTTCGAAATTCTTGAAGATAAATGAATTCCTGGCTCTAATACTACCGAACGGCATTCTTATGACAAATATAGTGATTTTTGTATCAAGGCCACCTATTATTAAACGAAACATGATCATTAAAGGACGTCTCTTGCCACAGTAATTGCAAAGTCGTGAGGTTTCCTACCAATATTTTATACTGTAAAATAAACCTCTATTCGGCGGACACCCTTCATTAAACGGACAGATCGCTGCACGGTCGCGAGATTTCCTTCCCATATTTACTGTAAGACAAACCTCTATTCAGCGGACACCCTTCATTATACGGACATCTCGTTGCACGGTCGTAAGATTTCCCCCCCATATTTACTGTAAGAAAAACCCCTATTCATCGGACACCCTTCATCAAACGGACAGATCGTTGCACGGCCGCGAGATTTCCTTCCTATATTTACTGTAAGACAAACCTCTATTCAGCAGACACCCTTCATTAAACGGAGAGATCGTTGCACGGTCGTAAGATTTTCTTCCCATATTTACTGTAAGACAAACCTCGTTTCAACGGACACCTTTCATTAAACGGACAGCTAGTTGCACTGTCGCGAGATTTCCTTCCCATATTTACTGTAAGACAAACCTCTATTCAACGGACACCCTTCATTAAACGGACAGCTAGTCGTACGGTCGCGAGATTTTCTTCCCATATTTAGTGTAAGACAAACCTCTATTCAACGGACACCCTTTATTAAGCGGTCACCGGGCAAGGTCTTGAAGGTGTTCGCTTAATAGAAATACCACTTCACTTTGGTTACTACTGTCGATAAAGTTCTTCGAAAAGCCAACGGCGCTGCAAACGAATTTGGAAAGAATACGTTCTGTTTTAAAAACGAATTGGTATGTCTATTTTTCCTTTTCTTTCTTTCCACTTTTCCCATTTTTTTAGTATCTCCTCAGCGACCAACCTGCATTTATACAAATTTTATTGCTATGTAATAGTTAGTAGACTAATAAAGGTTTAATAGGTCTTACTTTCATTGTTGTTGTTTTGTTTGGTGTCTATTTGATGTCATTGATTTATATTACTCGGGCTTTCAAAGAAATGCCCGAGGTATAAATTGGGCTTTATTTGCGTTCTGTCACAAATCGCAGTTGCGTTCAAAGCGCATGCGCAAGTTCTATGCGCGTGCGTAGTATGCGCCACATAAGCACATGGTCGAGCAATGGCGGAATTTTTCAAGGTTTCGTCAGAAGGATGACAGTGTTCGCGAAGAATTCTTTCGATTTTCTGCTATGAAGCCCGAGTTCACGCAGATATGCGACTAGTTCCGTATTAACATGGGTTATGCAAAACCACTCTAGTTTCATAACGGAAATGCGATTTCATTTCAAGTTTTTTATCTTCAAACTCGCCAAGAATGTTTATGAAAATCTTTGAATCGATTTTAAATCAACCTAATCCAATTAGATCGTTTAGGAGAATGTCTTCTAAAAAATCAGGAAATTCTCTCTGTTATTCGAGACTATCTCGCCAGCTCAGAGGAACTAGCCGTTCATAGTTCTCCCATATACCATCCGTCCGGTCTCCGGTTTCTCCGAATAACTTCGTTAATTAAAACTACATTGATGGATAGCTGTTTCATAACAGTATCTGGTTCGTGCTGGGACACTCATGAAACGGCAAGCAGAGGGAGGGGGGAGGGGAGTAAGACGATCATGGCAGATTAAGTGATCCCCCCTCCCATTATTGTTTACTTAAAAATTCAATGTACACAGGAGGAAAATGAATCTAGAAGATCTCAATACAGTGTTCATGTTACGTCATTGCAGCCATGCTAGTTGACAATAACAAAGCATTCTTCATTAGTTTCTCTTGTTAGATCAACCAACATGGCAGTTGTTTCATTGTTATTTATATCTCAAGGGATTTTGAGTCATATGGTTGTACACACTGTATAGACTTTCACCGACCTTTATCCGAATTCGCTCGACAACTCCTCAACACACGAATTGATGGCTCCAAGCTAGTCGAGGTTAGACTTGATAAAATTATCTATTTAGATTTACGTAAGTTAAAGTAAATGTATGAACACATCAAGTCCATCCAAGCTCGAATTGGAGTCATTGTTTCGGGATCACTCGAGCGATTTCGGGAAAGGTATTTTGGTCATATTATGCTTAATATTTGAACACTGATATGACTTTGTTATTGGACTATCGTTATTACTTTGCCATAGCGAGTTAAAAGCTATGACATCCAGTGCGCATTCAGTGAAGACCCACGGCCAGTTAACTCGTCAGTGGAAATGAAATTTACCATCCCATTCCCAATCGCTCGTACGTCCACATCCATCTATCCATCCCATCCAATGCACCCATCCATCCATCCAACCATCCATTCATTCAACCATCCATCCTATCCATCCATCCCATCCATCCCATCTATCTATCTATCCCTCCCTCCCTCCACCACGTATATGTGTAATGAGCACCTTATGTTTTTCACTCATTTGACAACCACCGTTATAGAAAACCATTTCAAAGTCACGGCATCCGCTTGTTAAAAGTAATCACCATACGTTTTCGACTCATATGGTAACCATTGTTATGGGAAGCTATGTCAATGTTACGGTATGTTGTACTGACCGTGTACGTGCTGTACGGTCAATACTGTACGTTTCCCACTCATTCGATAATCTTTCTTGTGGGAAACCATTTTAATGTTACCGTATGTTGAACCGCGTACGTGCTGCCACGTTTCCCACTCACACGATACCCATTCTTATGTTCAAGTTCATGTTCAAGTTCAAGTTCAAGTTCAAGTTCAAGTTCAAGTTCAAGTTCAAGTTCAAGTTCAAGTTCAAGTTCAGTTTATTTGCACTTTTAACAAAAGAAGTTACAGAATAAGAAAAGATTAATGACAGATATTAAAAAAAACCTAATTAAAGATAGTTTTAAATAAAAGGAGCATAGCTTTCGAGTTGACCATATGGTTGCTAGAGAGTGTACCATAGTTTGTGTTCACGGAAGGTTTATGAAGGTTCAACTGTGATATGGGACTGAGCCCTTTCAGTATCACATTATACCGGACCGCGGGCGCACATGCTGGATTTAGGCCTTATCACAGCTGTATAATAGCCCTATAGATATCTCGTAGGAGTGAGATAACTGCAGTCCTCAGTTCTTTATTTCTAAGACAGTAGATCAGAGGATTAATCAAAGAACTGATGCAAAATAACAGTTCACTTAAGTGGAAAATATGAAAGGATTTTATGGTAAAACCCCGGATTAGCACAACGACCAAAGCACAACCAAACGGAAAGTAACAAATGGCTGACGTAGCAATCACATAAGCCATCGTAACAGCAAGTTTTCTTTGACGGTATTTGGTCGTGTTTGTAGTCTCTTGAGCTCTGATTGAGCGGTGATGACGGCGAACCAAAGCGGAAGATGCGAGTGTAGGTAAAAATAATGATGACCAGCCCCATGGCGAAAATGAATCCAATGATAGGAAAACGAATAAAGTTAAAGAAATGAAACAGTGATAAACAGCTGAAAACTGCTGCCACAAGCCACAAGACAAAGATGACTTTTTGGATTCTTTTCTTTGATACGATTACTGGGTATTTGAGGTGATAGAAGAGAGCGATATACCTCTCGACGCTCACTGCCACCATCGTCCCAAATGATACGGAATTAATCAGCCAACCAACACACGACAATAAGCCATGGAATGGGCAGGAATGAAGAGCAGAATCACTAATAGTCCAGGCTGAGAATAGAGGCAAGAATACCAGACCATTAAGGAAATCAGCGACGGATAAACAGCTTATCAAGAAATTTGATGTTGTTCGCAGCGACGGTCGACGAAGTATCACTCATAACACTAGACCATTACCGATTATTATAAATGGTATCAAAATAACTGATGACAAAAAGGTAAACAATCTGAACCTGTGGCTGGTGAGGCGAAACACTTCCAAAGTTTGAATGTATTCGGTGGTCAATAAGAAGCATTTGAATGAAGCGTTGCTGTTGCTATCGTTTGCCATTGGACTGTATTGGAAGCACAACAACACCTGGCTCTTTTTAGCTGAATACCAATTATTGTCTTTTTGTTCAAGAGAGTTCCTGAAGATAATAAAAAGGCCTTAGGGTTTTTAATAGATCAAAAAAGGATCGGCTCTGCCAGCAGAGTACTATAGTGTGGGAGACAAGAAGACTTTCGTAAAACTCAACATTATTATGAAAATAATAAATTGAAAAGAACTAGTCGTAAAAGCCATTTCCAGCGAACAAACAAGTGAATAGGATTTACTTAGACATAGTGTAAGTGAGATTTTTACTGAACTTACCGATGACGTGCTAGTCCTATAGAGAATCGAAGTAAACGGATGAAGCAAAGATCAATGAATGAATAATTTCTAATCCAACTATCGAAAGCTTCGTAAACTTTCGTATTTTCAAAATATTCAAAAGCGAATTTCGTATAAATTGAAGTTCGTATGGAGCAGACGACGTAAAACGATTCATAATAGATCAATATATATCTATCTGCTAACACAATTAATAGGCGAAAAATTTGCAAAATTCAGAACCCAAATAATATTAATTTCTTTCGTATGCTTCATGTATCCGCAAGTTAAGAAGGGTTGCTAGAATTATGAAACCGAAAAAAATGTAGATAGAAAATACGGTAACGTAGACCGTTGCCTGGTAACAGGGATTTGCACCTTTTGAGTTTTAGAAAGCGATTTTTTTAAAGATTTGATTTAGTTTACGGTTTAATATTAGATAAGACTCATAATTGCTGGACGTTATCTAAACGCGGGCTACGCTCACAGGTCGAACCCTGAAACAACCTCTGGGATTTGTCACAGATTTACTGAGCTTTTTCAATGACTATGGTTTTAGCTTTCTCGTCATATCTTAGTTCAATCCCCTTCAATCTGACTGCATAAAAAGTACATTTTTCGGAAGAACCAGTTGAATGAGGCTACCTCCTTCACAACACATAACCCTCAACTTTCATTCAGTAGCTTTGTCAAGACTGTGTAACCATAAATTTGCGACCTCATGCAAAGACCACTCAGTGCAAAGTCAGCTTTTAATGGAATCTGTTAGAGCCTATTAGCAACTAGTCCTCGAGCACAATTGGGTATGAGTCAATTTATAGCCCATGAAGGCGAAGGCCGAATGGGATATTGACTCATAGCTCATGAGGGCGAGAGGACTAATTGTTTTAGTCAAATCCAACTAGTCGGTCCAATATTTAGATGCAAGCAAGTCTTGAATTAAAGATTGGATTACAAAGCCGGCACTTTTAGGGATGAGGGCAAAACAATTGTCATCTCACGGTACCCGATTTAGAGGGGAGGGGTGGTGTTACCCGGTACCCACCACCTCTGGAAGGGAAACCTTAGATTTCCCCCCCAAATATCTCGAAAGCTAAATAGCCAAATCACAGAAATGAATGGACTGTCCGTCTGCATGTATGCTAAAAAACATACTTGTGTGTAGAAATTGCCACTACAGACCCCCAGTATGGAGCATTTGAACAGGTCTCTTAGGGGAGAGGGGGTATGTACCGGTACCCACCACCTTAATTCATAAAATCGGGTCCCTATTTTGGACCATTGTTTTGACCTCGTCCCTTAGCTACTAGTGAGCTTATCCAATATGAACGCAGCATTGATGTTCGGCCGCTAGTTGGATTTGACTAAAAGATTTTAGTCTGTGCGCAGCGGGGAACTACAAAAGGAAATCTCCAGAATTCGGATTGAATGAGGATGACTTCTAAGACCTTCTAAACAAGTAGTTTATCCTTCTTAATTTCTTTTTATCTTTCTACTTGCTTTCAATTCAATGTTTCTTTCTTTCTTTTGCTCTCTTTCTTAATTTCAAACTGAACGACAGAAAATAAGCTAATTTTTAAAAAAGGCTCGGCCCGTTGCTGATAAATTAACAATATTTTTAGTGCCAGGTGATTTGGAATCTAGGCGCGCAATACATTGTTTGTCACTTTTTCTCAATATAATTAAATTTCCAAGTATTTTCTATTATCTTCTCAAAACGAAAATTTTTCACCACCAACAACAAATACTATTTTTAAAAGATTATTTTCGCGAGTAAAAGATGTTGTCTCTCGAGCTGAAATGCCTGGAACTAGGAAATATTAAGCTTTAAAGAGCTTTGAACCAAATGTTCGCTGATTAAGAGAGGCGAAATCATCTGGTGTAATTTTTTTCCGCTTATGCAGTTTCGTCAAGATTTTCAATTTTAATTCCAATTAACTTTTAATATTTTTCTCTGCCCAGCTGTTGCCTTATTATTATTTACTTTGAACGTGTATTTTTATTTTTTCTAATACGAACAGAATAAATCCTGTAAGCCCTAACTTCGCCATTAATGTTCAAGAAAATTAAGGTGGAAAACAGCTGTTAAAAAATCTGATGGCAAGTTTCTGTTCTGTCTGATCGATGGAAACTTGTATGAAGCAAAAAGGAAGCACAACTGAACTAAAATGCAGGTTTCGAAATTATGGTGGAAAAAAACACACAAAAAAAAAAAACAACAAAAAACCAAAAACAACGACAACAACAACAAAAAAAAAACAAACAAAAAAAACAAAAAAACAAAACAAAACAAAAAAAAAAACAACAAAAAACAAAAAACGAAAAAAACAAAAAAACAAACAAACAAAAAAAAAACAAACAAAAAAAAAAAAACAAACAAAAACAAAAAAACAAAAACAAAACAAAACAAAACAAAAAAAAAAAACCCTAAAGGTACATAAATCAAACCAGTTATATGACTGAGATAATCAAGGTTTCAATAAAGAAAGTATATCTTTAGCTTACCATAATCGAAAAAAAGGCTGTTAAATGGTATAAAACGTCCAACCGGTTGTCATCGATGCCACTAATTCAAAACCGACCAAGACTTAGTCCTCTCAAACTAGGGATGTTCTTTTTTCCCTACAAGGAAAGCAAGCCTTCTAAACGATCATTTTAAGCATCTTACAATCATCGACTTCCTGGAGTTAGAAATTGAATCTCAATCAAGGAATGAAGGAATAACTTGCTCATTATTAAAAAAAACTGAAACAACTCATTCTCATTATCTTAAAGTGCCTATGTCACATAAATTAATATTTTCAGCACTGAATCTACATGCGGTGAATAGTTGAATGGTAAAATATCTTAATATGATTTGAGTGATGCATGTTAGAGATATCATCAAGGTTTATACTTCAAATATGTTAATGACGTCAATGCAGGCATAGTATTAAATATACAAAACTTTTCTGGGACAGTAAAATATCCTGTATAAAACATCTTTGTCTTACTCATGGCGAATAATCTGTTTATTAGATGTTTGCTTTCTCATAGTAATCAGTGATTCAATTTACAAATGATTAACAATTATTCGCCGAAGGTGAAGTGATTATCGGGGAATATTTACCGAGAGGGCGACCAATAATCACTGATCCTGAGGCAAATAATTGTTTTAGTAAAAATACAGAGGTGATTCTTTCAAAAAAGGCCTTTTTTTCGGTAACAGCAACGAAGCGGCTGCCCGCCATTTTGGATTTTCGCTCGAGGTGATTATCGTGTGATAGTGTGAGTTTCTTGACCAATCAGCGCGCGAGATTTTCTATAATCACTTGCGTATTTTTACTAATGACAAATAAACTAAAATGTCTCCTATGATGTCACGCTCATTAACATATTGGAAGTATAAACCTTGATATCCCCACCGAAGCATCACTCAAATCATGTAAAAATAATTTACCATTCAACTATTTACTTCATGTAGAATCAATACTGAAAATATTGATTCAGGTGTCATAGGCACTTAAATGAAGTCGAAAATAATTGATTAGACACAATAAACCATGGAAAGATGACAAAGTAAACCATGGAAAGATAGACAGATGACACAATAGACCATGGACAGATAGACAGATGACACAATAGACCATGGACAGATAGACAGATGACACAGTAGACCATGGACAGATAGACAGATGACACAGTAGACCATGGAAAGATAGACAGATGACACAATAGACCATGGACAGATAGACAGATGACACAGTAGACCATGGACAGATAGACAGATGACACAATAGATCATGGACAGATAGACAGATGACACAATAGACCATGGACAGATAGACAGATGACACAGTAGACAATGGACAGATAGACAGATGACACAATAGACCATGGACAGATAGACAGATGACACAATAGACCATGGAAAGATTGACAGATGACACAATAGACCATGGACAGATAGACAGATGACACAATAGATCATGGACAGATAGACAGATGACACAATAGACCATGGACAGATAGACAGATGACACAGTTGACCATGGAAAGATAGACAGATGACACAGTAGACCATGGACAGATAGGCAGATGACACAATAGACCATCGAAAGATAGATGGCACAATAGACCACGGACAGATAGACAGATGACACAATAGACCATGGACAGATAGGCAGATGACACAATAGACCATCGAAAGATAGATGGCACAATAGACCACGGACAGATAGACAGATGACACAATAGACCATGGACAGATAGACAGATGACAAATAGACCATCGAAAGATAGACAGATGACACAGTAGACCACGTACAGATGACACAATAGATCATAGTCAGATAGACAGATGACACTAAAGACCACGGTACAGATGACACAGTAGACCATGCAAAGAGAGACACGCGGATGACACAGTAGACGAGGGAAAGATAGACAGAGATGACACAATAGATCAAAGACAGACGGACAGATAACACAGTAGACTATCTGAGACATATGGCACAGTAGGAATGGGTGGGTGGGAGGGAGGAGTAGTCGTCAGAGACTGAAATCTCTCAATAGTATGAACTTATGATTAGGAATTGTGGTTTTTGATATTAAAATACCTTTCACTACTCTGTGGAAATGAATGGTTTCCGATGTATTAATCTCCATTGTCCTTCCATATTTCATAATTACAGTCACTTATTACTGTACGTGTTGCTGTCTGGTCACGTCTCGAGTGTTCATTTTGATTCTATTATTGAAGGATGCATTTCATTCTACTGAAGCCGGAGACTTTCCTTCCTGATGGTCCGGATCCTTGACCTTAAGCTGATTATATCGTAGCTTACCTGGTAATCAATACATATACATATACATATACATATACATATACATATACATATACATATACATATACATATACATATACATATACATATACATATACAGCTGTACATATACATATACATATACATATACATATACATATACATATACATACAGCGATATGCAGAAATTCTGATCCAACCAAGTTGGCTGGCCTACCGAGTGTTGTTTATGAACAGCGCTAAAGTCAAGAGGCGGGAATGTGTTTACTTTTTAATACCTCTACACTATTAGAAAAAAATGTCATATTGTAAACGGTTTTATTGATGTAAAGTAAAACATTGGAAGTTTTGCAATTGGTTAAGTTTAAAATCAGTTCAGAAGTCGTTCTTCTTGGAAGTTTCGATTGAGCTGGGCTCAATTCTGAACTCGTTCTTCGCTTATTTATATGTGCCCTTCTAAAACAATCGATCACTCCGAGGACAGCAAAACCAAAACAGTCGGTAATACTTATGACAAAAGTGGTATGAAAATTGTTCATGAGCTACTCTGGATAGGATATTTTGCTTTAATCGTAGTCTACCGTGTTATTGTTATTGAGCGTCAACTCAAATCTCGATCAGTTGATGAACATGCTGAATATAATTTCTAGATAAACGGAGGTTATTCTTACTTAAGAGAGGCATATTCTTCCACTTCTCCTCTGATAACTTAGTGATTCTTTGTGGTTACTTTTTCTTTTGTCTCTCTCTCTCTCTCTCTCTGTTGGCTCAAGCTATTATAAAGCTTTGCAGTTTTATGCAAAATAGGTTCACTCACGAGAGTGAAAGTTTGAATATTAATCATCATTGCACTAAAGCCGTTTGTTTTAATCAAAATTGCATAAAATAAACAGCGGTTCATATTGAAAATAACTGTCGAGTTCTAGGCAGGGTGAAAATTCTTTTTCTGGTTGGAACAAGCGGAGTTTGTTTTGAAAGGTAACTTATCTTTGAACAAAACGCCAACCAACGCTTTGGTACTTTTAATCCCGCCTTGAATCCCGCGAGTCCATTACCCATAATGCACCCGATATAGTTATATACTATATACTTGGTGGGATCAGAATTTCTGCATATCGCTGTATACATATACATATACATATACATATACATATACATATACATTTACATATACATATACATATACATACGATCAATATACTTGTCAACATAGGAGTAAGCTAGATCGTGCGGTCTATTGATGGGTTACAAGCATTCCAAAGAGAGTCAAAAGACAAAAACATGGCGGCCATCTTGGTTCCGTCTTTTGTTGAATGGCACCAACGCTCCCCCGAGTGGCCGCGATGACGTAACGTGCAATCGAAGAATATAGACTCTAAAAGAATAGCACGAGTCGGAAAAAAAGGTTTCTAAATGAATGAACCTCCTTCCTGAGATGCATCCAGCTGAGCGGTGAAATTTTGTTTCAGCCAATCACAGCGCGTTTAGCTGTTTTGCTCCGGCCCTCTTTCCCAGGCCACTGTAACCCAACTTTTGTGTATTTTTCGGTTTTTCTTAACCAAAATAAAATATACGTGCCTACAAGAAGAAGAAATATGGAAAGGAAGAATATAAACAATTTCACTTTACCGCCACATTTGCTTCTTTCTTTCAAACTCCAAAAATGCTTATGGCCGGTCATTTTGTCCACTCTTGCTTTGCACGCTGCGTTCACCGCTCATCTGTAAGTCATGGCAGAACGAGTGTCATTGCACAATGATTTGTTGTTGTTGATTTTTTACTTTTTTTTCTGGATTGTTTTTGCCGTTTCTGTTTCTTGCCGCGAGTTTCTTTTTATTTTTCCGCGAGTTTTTGTTTTGTGCCGTACAAAACACCTGTTCTAACAAGAAAGTTGTTGATGAAGAATTTCTCAAAGCTGTTTTGCTATTACTACCAAAAGAACGATATAACAAATTTGTGACAATTTGTTTGTTCAATTCAAGACCGAGGATAAACAGAAATTCGGTGCGATCCTTTTTTTAAATTTTTTTTTCATGTTTGATCAAAGCGCGAGCAAGATGTTCAAACAACTTCAAAAGTATACTGTATACCTTTTAAAATTTATGACCAGTTGGCAAAGGTGGTGGTTAACATGTTGAAGTGCTCTTTCCCTCGAGCTCGTTATGGACCTTGACGGATAGCGGTAATTTTCTATCAGATAAAAGAAAACTTTTTATAAAGGCATAAATTTCCTTTTTTTCTCTGAGGGAGTGAGCATTGGTGGTGGTAAGATATTCAATGTTCTTTCCCTCGAGCTCGTTATGGACCTGGACGGATGGCGGTAATTTTCTATCAGATAAAAGAAAACTTTTTATAAAGGCATAAATTTCCTTTTTTTCCCTGAGGGAGTGAGCATTGGTGGTGGTAAGATATTCAATGTTCTTTCCCTCGAGCTCGTTATGGACCTGGACGGATGGCGGTAATTTTCTATCAGATAAAAGAAAACTTTTTATAAAGGCATAAATTTCCTTTTTTTCCCTGAGGGAGTGAGCATTGGTGGTGGTAAGATATTCAATGTTCTTTCCCTCGAGCTCGTTATGGACCTGGACGGATGGCGGTAATTTTCAATCAGATAAAAGAAAACTTTCCATAAAGGAATAAATTTATTTTTCCTGGAGTTTTTTTTTCAACGGTTCAAAAGCTGACCATATTTAAGACTCAGGGTTTAAAAAGTAGGAGAAGCATTTTAAGAAGTCAGGGAGCTAAGCTTTTAAGTCCACTTAATGTATAACTGAATAAAACCTGTCTTGCAAACGCCTAAGTGTACAAAAATGATATGTATACTTGAATGAGGTAGGTGTGTTCTTACAATCTATCCAGTTGTGCTTAAAAAGCTATGACGCCAAAACCTTCTTATGTATTCTGAGCGGAAAACCGTGTCACTCAAAATCAAAGAGAAACAGGACTACCGCCATAACTTCAAACTCCATAATTGATGAAACCTAAACGCTTATCTATGAATATTAATGTACAAACCAAAAAAAGCAATAATATCACAGTACTGTCCAGTGGTCATTAAGACCATCTGGTCTGGTAAAACAGTTATAAACTACCATCTGAAATCTTAACGTTGATCATTTAACAAGTTGTGTACCAGCAAACTTACTCAGTGCACTAATAATATCGTAGTACTGTATTGCGCGTTTAAAGAACCATGGCCAGGTGTCTACAAATTACTTTTTGAAACCTTAACGTTGATCATTATACAAGTTGTGTACCAGCACAAAGCTACTGCACTAATAATATCATAGTACTATTGGACATAAGGATCATCAGGTGCGGGAGAGCACTGCCTAGAAATTACCTTCTGAAACCTTAACGTCGATCATTGTACAAGTTGTGTACGAGCACAAACCTACTGCACTAATAATATCATAGTACTATTGGACATAAAGATCATCAGGTGCGGGAGAGCACTGTCTAGAAATTACCTTCTGAAACCTTAACGTTGATCATTGTACAAGTTGTGTACCAGCACAAGCCTATTGAAAGAAAATCAAAACAAGGTAAACGTTCTTTTTTTGAAAAACGCGAAAAAAAAAAGGGTTTCGAAAATTTTAGGTAATAAGATAATCAGAAACACCACAGGTAACCCAAGCTAGGTTTCTGTTGGGCTACCTGTTGAAACACCAGGATTGGCCCTCTCCCATTATGGCAGATACTGAAGTCTCGACTTAAATATTCTGCCATAATCACGAGACTCACTGTGTAAATTAAAGCAGTTAACGTTAAGAGCTTTTAAGAGAAGACTAAAAGACGAAATGCTGGAAAACTATTTCACTTAATGTGCATTTTTATAATACTTGTTTCAAATTTTGACTTTTAGATTTTAGGTAGACCTGCATGCGTGAGAGTTGTCATATGGAGGGGGAGGGGGGGGGAGCATTGTGGCTTGGTGTGGTAGGGGTGCATTGAGAGACAAAGAAGGATCACTGGTAATATTGTTTCTTTGTCTTTTGGTGTATTCCCATCCCGCTGGGCTGCGGATGTTCTTTTTCCTGTGGTAGCTTTCTTGCATTTAGGTATAATCAATGTGCAGTAGTTTTAAGTTTTATTTTTTCTATTCTATTCTATATTTTAGTTAGTTTTAATTAAATGTTATAATTATTGACGGTAAATTGGTATTGAAAAGCCCGAAAGGGAATGCTAATAAAGTATGTATGTATGTATGTATGTATGTATGTATGTGTGTGTGCGTGTGTGTGTGTGTGTGTACTCTGACGAATGCAAAAAGTGTGTACTCTGACGAATGCAAAAAGTGTGTACTCTGACGAATGCAAAAAGTGTATAATGTAACAACTTAATATCATTTATAATATGATTTAAGATTATTTCCCAGACACCACTGAAAAAAGAAGTTTTGTGATGTACCTGAACAATTCATCCCATGCTAATGAAACACTGCGATGGACATCAGGACTGACCAATCATACTGAAATAACCCTGTGGTGTATTCTACTTGTCTGGTCTCTACTTGGTAACCTACTCATCATCGCTGTCGTGTATTGTAATCAAAACTTAAAAACGAATATGAACTACTTTATTGTCAACATGGCTGTATCAGACTTGCTCGTTCCATTGATAGCGATGCCATTGAGGATTTCAAGCGAAACAGTACATGATGGCGAGTGGTTAGTGGAGGGTCCCTTTGGTGAGGCACTGTGTAAACTGGTTCCTTTCCTCTCTGATATATCACCACACATTTCATCCATCAGTCTGTTAATCATTACAGTCCAAAGGTTTATAGCTGTTGTTTACCCTTCTCGCAGGCAAATTTTAACTCGTAAAACAAGATGGTTTTTTATCTCTTTCCCTTGGATCGTAGCCATGGCTCTCTTCTCTCCGTACTTTTACGCCCTCCGACTGACTAAGAAATGGGGCTACACGATGTGCTTTACCTCATGGTCACCAGCATTTAACCAAAAGAAAGCTTTTATAATATTCCTGTCTCTAATTGTATTAGTGGGCTTTATCATTCCTTTGATCGCAATCATAATCTTGTATACCATTATACACTATAAACTACGTAAAAGCTTGAGCAACGTCAAGGGAATAATTGCAATAGAAATGATACGTTCACGACAGAAGAGAAACAGAAGAATATTCTACATGTCAATAACTATAATTGTAGTGTTCACCATCTGTTGGTCTCCTTTAGCGATACTGCATATGTTGTTGTGGTTCCGACCTCCTTCCATATTTCCAATGGATATTGATACAGTACAATATATGATGTTTTCCTTTGTTTATCTGTGGTGCCTTCTAGCAGCAATCAATCCCTGCATTTATTTTCTGTTTCTGAGAGACTTTAGACAAGGACTGAAAAGACTTGCCTGCAGAAAAACTACAAATGAACAGACATATACTCTATGTGTATGTTGTGTCAGGAATGTGGCAACAGGTGCAACTAGTAAAAAAGACCCAACATGTACACCACCTCACATCAATACCACTTCAGTCTAGGATGAACATCAACACTAGATGCACCAGAACACCAGGTGAAGATAGTAACCAGGACCCAACATGTACATCACCTCACATCAATACCACTTCAGTCTAGGATGAACATCAACACTAGATGCACCAGAACACCAGGTGGAGATAGTAACCAGGACCCAACATGTACACCACCTCATATCAATACCACTTCAGTCTAGGATGAACATCAACACTAGATGCACCAGAACACCAGGTGGAGATAGTAACCAGGACCCAACATGTACACCACCTCATATCAATACCACTTCAGTCTAGGATGAACATCAACACTAGATGCACCAGAACACCAGATGAAGATAGTAACCAGGACCCAAATGTACACCACCTCATATCAATACCACTTCAGTCTAGGATGAACATCAACACTAGATGTACCAGAACACCAGATGAAGATAGTAACCAGGACCCAACATGTACACCACCTCACATCAATACCACTTCAGTCTAGGATGAACGTCAACACTAGATGCACCCAACATGTATACCACCTTACATCAATACCACTTCAGTCTAGGATGAACATCAACACTAGATGCACCAGAACACCAGATGAAGATAGTAACCAGGACCCAACATGTACACCACCTCATATCAATACCACTTCAGTCTAGGATGAACATCAACACTAGATGTACCAGAACACCAGATGAAGATAGTAACCAGGACCCAACATGTACATCACCTCACATCAATACCACTTCAGTCTAGGATGAACATCAACACTAGATGCACCGGAACACCAGGTGGAGATAGCAACCAGGACCCAACATGTACACCACCTCACATCAATACCACTTCAGTCTAGGATGAACATCAACACTAGATGCACCGGAACACCAGGTGGAGATAGAACCAGGACCCAACATGTACACCACCTCACATCAATACCACTTCAGTCTAGGATGAACATCAACACTAGATGCACCAGAACACCAGGTGGAGATAGCAACCAGGACCCAACATGTACACCACCTCACATCAATACCACTTCAGTCTAGGATGAACATCAACACTAGATGCACCGGAACACCAGGTGGAGATAGCAACCAGGACCCAACATGTACACCACCTCACATCAATACCACTTCAGTCTAGGATGAACATCAACACTAGATGCACCGGAACACCAGGTGGAGATAGTAACCAGGACCCAACATGTTCACCACCTTACATCAAAACCACTTCAGTCTAGGATGAACATCAACACTAGATGCACCGGAACACCAGGTGGAGATAGTAACCAGGACCCAACATGTTCACCACCTTACATCAAAACCACTTCAGTCTAGGATGAACATCAACACTAGATGCACCAGAACACCAGGTGGAGATAGTAACCCCCGCCTGTTCCTGTCAAAAGCATGCTCATTCAAATCGTAAGCCACTCATTTTTACTGCATTGCTCTTTGTGCAGAATATAATTAAATCTGATATATTTCTGATTATTTATGTATGAAATTTATTCAATATCTGAAAAATATTAATCACATATATATATTTATTTGTTATTTATAGAAGTTGATATAGCAGTGATTAAAGATTCATGTACTTGATATAATAAGGATAAAATCCTATAAGCTTTTAGTTTTAATATTTTATAGAAAACTTAGTTTGCATTGGGGGTTAAGTTAATATGGGGTTATCGACCAGAATCTTTTACTTAAATGATAAAAGCATGAAACTTGGCCTGATTACTAAGAAACAATTTTGGATATAGAGCCAACCCAAACTTGCGCTTGTTGTAGAGTTCTGCGCATAAGTAAAGGTTAGTTCTTAATGACATTTGTAAAATTATGAATATTTTATAACAATATTAAGAAATTCATAAGAAACAAAATGTTATAACACCTGAATAAATTAAACTTGCCTGTTGTCTAAGTGTTTACTTGTTCTTCTGTTTTGTAGCCAAAAGTTCCCCGAGTGAAGCCTAAACCACAGCAATTATAGAAATAAAAAGAGCCATACTGCTTTATCATTTAGATTTGAATAACTTTTCATTCAACTTTTCTTGTTTTTGTCGAGTCTTCATTTTTTTAAAGCGGAAAGCAAAGTTTGGAACGTCGCTGCATGTTAACGAAGTATGCTAATGAGCAGACTCACCAATAAACCGCTGGCGAAGAGCCGCCACACGAAGGAAAGCATTAGCATATCGTATGGACGTCTCTCGTGGGAATGGGAAAATAAAAGTGGGACTCATTTTTTCTCTGTTATTAGGAAAGTCTTAAAACTTTGTCATCCTCTTGAAACAATCTTTCATAGAATCCGAGAAACTGTTTTGAGTCACTTGTGACTAGGGCGACTTAGCTTTCGCGGTGGCTTTTCACTGCGATTGAAAACTAAAAAAAAACCCAAAAAACAAACAAACAAACAAAAACAAAACAACAACAAAAATTTCCCAACGACGAAATGGTGTTTTACCTCAATGAATAGCTTAGTTATAAACAGAGCAGTTCTGGAATGAAAACCAAAAAGAGTAAAAGGAAAAAAAAAATTTTTTTCAAATCTTCCCCTATTTTCTCCTAATAATGAGACAATAAACGACTGCGGCATTGTCAATACAAAGATGATTTTTTGAATCTCTTGCCAAGAGGTATTCATGCTAGCAATGCCATAAAACTAGCTACCTATCTCTTTATCTGCGTAAAAGTTAGAATAGAAAATAGAAAAAGTTAAATAGAAATTTTGCACCATCACGTGACAGCAGCCATGTTAGATGGCAGAAACAATACACTCGTTTTACATAAGAGAAATTTCAATTTCCAAGTGCAAAGGGATTTGATTGATCTATTATTTAACCACAGGCAGCCCAAGCTGTATTATGGGTGTGGGCAGGGGGAATATCCGACTCGATTGCCTACGCCACTGTATGCCAGTCAAAACCATAACTAGTATATATTACATGGCTAACTTTTAAGCTGGTCTTCATACTAAGGCCCCGTCCACACTTATCCGGAAATTTTTGTATCCGCAAATTTTATTTTGCGGATGCGGCTTGCGTCCATACGTGTCCGGAAATTTTTGTATCCGTATCCGGAAATTTTCAAAAACTGTCTCCAGAGTGGAAATTTTCGAATACGCTCCGAATACGGATATACGTGTGGACGGTCGTATCCACAAATTTTCGAATACGTTGACGTAAACACGATTTTGCGCATGCTCAATAAAAAAAACTATCCGTCAAAGGGACTAGGCACTAGCGTGCATCAGGGCAGATCAAGAAATTTCCGGATACGTGTGGACAGTGAAAACGATTCGAATACGCTGCGTGTGGACGCGAACATTTTCGTATCCGCAAAAAAAAATATTTGCGGATACAAAAATTTGCGGATACGTGTGGACGGGGCCTAAGGCCCACTGCTTTTGAAACAGGAGCTTTCTGGTTACATTTTTGAGTTAAAACTAGAAGTAATTTTTAATCATGTCTTATCTAGGATTTCTAACGATCTTTAATCAGGTTATAGTTACTAATACATTGGGGGACCGGGACGCATGCTTTGGTCTAGAAGAGTCAGGAACCTGAGAAGAAAAGAGAAAGATGAGTTACGGAATGTTTGAGATAAATCAAAAAAGGGAAGGAAGAAAGGAAAGAAGGAAGAACTATTTGGTAGTGACAAAAAAAAAAAAAAAAAAAAAAAAAAAAAAAGGAGAGGAAATAAATAAATAAGGGCAGGAATAATGCGAAGGTTGAAAGGAAAGAAGGAAGGCAGGTAGGCAGGAAAGGAGAGGGAGGAAGAGTGACAAAGGAAGGAAGGAAGGAAGGAAGAAAGGAAGGGAGGGAGGAAGGGAGGAAGGAAGGAAGGGAGGAAGGAAGGAAGGAAGGAAGGAGGAAGGAAGGAAGGAAGGAAGGAAGGAAGGAAGGAAGGGAAGGAAGGAAGGAAGGAAGGAAGGAAGGAAGGAAGGAAGGAAGGAAGGAAGGAAGGAAGGAAGGAAGGAAGTAAAGAAAGAAAAATAGAAGGAATGACGGAAGGATGTCATGGAAGAGTTGAGGGGAAAAAAAGGAAACTACTTTTAACTGGCTTTGATGAACTGAGGGAGAAAGGAATCAGATTTTCGAAATCCATGAGAACAAAGGCTTACCTTGGATTGTATATTTCTACGCGTCCTCTCAATATGGAGGGACCAAGAAGTTGACCAAGCAGTGAAAGACATTCACTCGCAGCAACCGACGTCAAATTGTTGTCGCTGGTCTAAAAAGAATGGAAAAAATCCTTAGAACGTTGTCACGATGACGAGTTTTCTTTCAAATCTTCTCGAAAAAAGTTGTTGCAGGCGCGAAAAACTGTGGTACACCCGCCAATTTGGGCCGATAGTTTTTTTGTGCGAAAAGAAATCAAATAAATTGAATGTTAAACGTACTTTATTTGCCGGATTAGAGGTGTGATAAAGAATTTTTTCGTATAAGGAGTAGAAACTTAGCCCTCTCGGAAAGATACTTGAACGTAACCAACTCTTCGAAGCTCGACCCGATAGCCTCGTTTTGATTCTACGCTCACAGAAATGCCGCTGGTTTGTCGGAGTGATGTGCTCAACTACGATAAGAGCTATTCGCTGAAAGTCTTTTAAATTATGCAAAAAAAGTAGCTAGACTTACAACACTGTAGAATATCGATTCGAAAAATAATTCCAAGTACTGCTTGAACATCCTCTTGCCGAGCCTTTTAGCGAGGACTGGTAACTAAAAATAAAACAAGGAGGACATAAATTAGGGTTAGAGTGGTGTGTATGGTTTGAGAAGGAAAATGAGAAAATGGGATAGGATTGGAAAAAAACAAAAACAAAACAAAAACAAAAACAAAAACGGCAAAAGGGTGTTGTACAAAGGATAGCAAGATTTCTGATAGATGTAATGTCTGATCTCTACCACCACACCTACCTGCTTACATACAGTCTCTAGTAAATATGGGTGATAAGTGTAATGTCGGATCTCTACCACCACACCTACCTGCTTACATACAGTCTCTAGTAAATATGGGTGGTGTGTGTAATGTCTGATCTCTACCACCACACCTACCTGCTTACATACAGTCTCTAGTAAATATGGGTGCTGAGTATAATGTCTGTATCCAGCGGCTTTAGCTATCAGAGGTAACACTTCCACTACTTCTTTGTGGTTCTTTGCATTGTCAGCCAGTTCCACCACCAGACATATACACCTTGGAAGAAAAACAGAAGTATAACGATTAGCTGGGCCTTTTATTACTGCATTATTTTCTATTAATTTTGCTTATGACACACCCACTGTAGTAACAATTTTACATTTTGATACATCCATCTTATACTCATTAATTATGCATGAGCTCATCGACTAACCAGGGTTTCTTATTTGTAACACGTGCAGTAGTTTGAAATCCCCATCAAATACGACCGCACCCATTTCCAAAGTCTAGTACTTTGAAATATTTCAAAGTCCTACTACTCGGACTTTGAAATAAAAACAAACATAACAAAAAGAGTATAAGATGTCGTGTCAAATACTCGTCACTGTACAGGGGTGGATCCAGGATTTTGTTCAGGGAGGGGTGCTGTGCACAAAGTTAACCCAGGAAGGGGTGCACCCCTTAGAATCAAAAGGAAAAAACAGTATTGGTTATCTTCGAGGTTGGGGCACAAAGTGGAACCAGTGAGGGGTGCGCACCCCCTGCACCCCTCCCCTCGATCCGCCCCTGCTGTATTCCATTGGGGTATCAAAATCCTCGTACAGCAACTCGTATTTGAAACATTACTTCATGTGAAAAGGCATTTTCGCCTTTGAAGACTTTTAACTTCCTACATAACAAGTGAAATCATTTTGAAGGTTATGTTACTATTGATTTGTGGAGAGTGAGAAACGGGAGTCTTACACCTTCCTTTTTAAATTAATGAAACCAAGGCAAATAAAGCAAGTCAACCAATCAGCACACGTCGTCGGAGGAATTGACAGAGTTGGCGAAAACGAGATACAGTAGGTGTGTATGCTGCCGTTAAGTTCTACGTTAGGTTCATCTTCCAATTCGAACGCTTCTGACATGACTGTTGTGAACGAAACCCCTAGTGATCAATAGAGCAATTTCGAGTCCCAAAATACTGCTATGTTCCTTAATTACAGACTCATTTACTCAGGGTTTGCCTCGAATCAGGGTCTAAATATTCACAAATACCAACAGTAAATTGAAGAATGCACAACTTTAATAATACAAACACTTTCAAATTCCACCTTCACTGGAACACAAGAATATTTTACACAATCGAGGCTAACCCTGAGCAACAGATAACTCGAACCTGGAGTACAGTTGTATTCCAGTTGTAAGTATATTCACTCACCCATCGGTTATTTCCCATGGCTCCGGTGGTCTCTTAAATAAGTGATCCATGCATCCTCCTCCTCGTCCCATTTTTGGGGCCAAAGAACCACACGAATACATCTACAAAAATCAAAAATTAAAGCTATGGATTATATTCTAAGGTCGTGTGTGCTTCTTCGGAGCTAATCCATAGGTATCTTGCACATGCAACGACAAGTGGAAGACTGTGTTATTTAAGACATAGGTAAAGTGGCTTGTGTGCTATGTGCGAGATGATTTTTGGTTTTGACACAAACCGATTTTTATTTTTGTTGGATAATGCCCTAAAATTATCTGTTCATTTTCATACCCAGTTCTTATTTTTGCCTTATTGGATCCTGGTCCTGTCATTCTGGTATTTTTATAAGAACGCTGCCCTGACGTTTTGAAAACGTACTTTTTCTTTTTGTTTTGGCCTCCTATAGACCCCTTGCATGTGACGTCAAAGCAGCTCAATCTGGGGGACAAAGCAATAGGTTCCGATTCTCAGGAGATTGGGATTCCTTTTGGTTGGCAATAGGTAATACGTACATCACCAAAACTGTACCTTTTCGCAAAAAAAACTTTATCGTAATGTGTCATTCTTGTCGGCTTTCAATCTGTTTGCCTATTTGTAATTATTACATTAATGACTTACCTGTTTGTTAGTATGTAGTTCCATGTCGTTGTCTCTTAATTTCTTTACCACGCCGAACGTGGCTGGACCCTTCTCTAGACCAGAGTACCTAAGAATTCAGTATTATAGTTTTCAAGTAAAAATAGCATTTTCCTCACCCAAACGATGCAACGACCTTTACCCAATCGACACTGAATTCAGTCTATTACTATATAACTGGAAAGGACGTAGTCATTTATAGTCTTATATTTTCTCAGGGCTTTCAAGTGTCTTTGAAAATCCAAGCCGGTGTAGCTAATCAGCTTTGAATATAATCTTAAAACTGAGCACTGATGGAGAGAGGAGGTAAAGTGCGCACCGTCACGGCAGTTCCCAGGAATACTAGCTATACTAGCTGAAGGAACGTTGTTGTTAAATAAAACATCACCATTACATTCCAAACAAATAGGACGTTTGCACGATGGCGTCACTTGACTCCCACTACCATAATGCTTTGCGGATTTTCTTTCTTATTTAAATTTGTATTCCCTCATGAGAATAGTAAGATAATTGGTGCTAAATACTGAACGAAAGAAAGTGTGCAAGGGAGTCTGTTAGTAGAGGTCAAAGGCGCCCTCATGCAAACCTCCTATTCCAGTCATTTTTCAATGAGGTTTTAAAGACGTACAAACTTACTTTTCAGTGTTTTCTTTCTGAGTTTCTACTTCTTTTAGCCCGCTCTTTACTTTCTGGAATACAACGGCCGTTTCTTCTTTACCTGCGATAATGAATGTGTTCAAAAACTAGGTTTCATTTGCGGAAAAAGGGTTAACATTTAAATTGTACAGTGACATTGAAATGGCTTGCCATAAGAATGGTTATCGTATGAGGAGTGCGTTTGAGTGGGAAACATTATGATAACCATTCTTATGGAAAGCCATTTCAATGTTATGGCATGTGTTTACGTGTACGTGCTGTATGTCAGTGCCTCTCGTTTCTCCCTCATATAATAACCATTTTAATGGGAAGCCATTCAAATGTTACAGCATCTCGTACCCTTTACGTGCTAAGTCATTGCCGTATGTTTCTCATTCATATGATAACCATTCGTGTGGGAAGCAATTTCACTGTTATTGATACCGGTCCGTCAACGTGCTGTAAGACAATACCTTGCTTTTCCCATAGACATACATATTAAAAAATACTTGTAACAATACTTGAACAAACAGGAGAAAACCAGTACATGGCTAACAGTTTTACTGTACCATATGCTTTAACGACGTTTGCAAGGGATATTGCTGCTCCTTGTCGCACTGAAGGGATATTATCTTCAAGATTGGTAAAAAACAGTGGGTAGAGTTCTTCCATGTGGGATCTAAGAATACAAGATAAAAGAGGTTTTATTCAGTATTAGCTTCAATTTGAGGTTAGCATAAAAGAGCTTTCATCATTTGTAACTGAAGTATAGAGTAAAGAGTATATTCTCATTGTACTTACTTGCACTTTTCGGGAAAGCACAGAATGAAGTTACCACATGCAACACAAGCAGCTATGAAAAGAAAAGAAAAATATAGAGTACTATATCAGCTAAAAAACGACAATAGTAATATTAGAATAAGATACCACCACACGATATATATTAATATTTTCTTCCAGATTCTCTCTATCTTTTCTCCGCCTCACTGAACTCCATATTTTATGTTATGTCTTGCTGTAATAGGCTTTGTTTGTTGTGGTGCAATGTTTTGCATGGCGTTGGGGGCGTAGTGGTATGTCGCTCGCATCTTACGGCTGTGGTCCAGGTTCAAGCTCCGTGAACATACAGATATTCTGCAGTGTAGACCTAGAGACCTACCATCTCTGACAGGCCAGCTGTCATCTTTGAAGCAAACGATCAGGGCGTCCAGAAGGTCCTTCACATATGTCCTAGTACAATCAGGGTTGACCTTGTGAACAAAAAGAGCAAAAACCAATAATGAATGAAAATATATTAGAAAAAAATCATATTGTTTCTGGAGGTTATTTCAGGTCTGATGATGATAATTGGCAGAAAGAATATAAATAACGATCATCATTGTGGTGCTGGTAATAACGAAAAGAGATGAGGGTGTCATGAAGATGATAAGGGCTGGGTTGTATTTGTGATGTAAGTTCCAACCTTTTTCCTGCCACGCCCTTTTTTTACTTGATTGTTTATTGTTATTATTTAATAATTATCATTTCAATTTGTGTAGACCTGGCAAACTCGTTAAACTGAACTACACTAGTGGTGTTGGTGTTTAAGATGAAAATAATGTTGACATATGATGGTGGAAAAAACGGTTACAGCTTGACGCACGTTCACTAGCTATAGATGCAGTAAGGATAATGCGAAGGAGAAGATGGGAAGGAGGAGACGTGAGGGCCACGTGTTAGATAACTTCTGGGTTAATTGTGTCACCCTCCTTTAATAAAGTTTATTGTGTTGTATTGTACTATAAAAGAATTCATACTGTACCTTAATTCCTAGTTCAGCAATACACGAGCATGCAGCTTCTCGCACAGCGTGGTTATCAGCTTTAGTTTGATTTATGTAAAAATCAACCTAAACAAAAGATTGTGAAGATGTTTATGATGGTCTCCCTGTGGATATCTAAAAATAACCCATCTCTACAAGTCCCCAGTCCTCTACTCTACCTTCAGCGCTTTCTAAGACTCACAGGAATGTGTTCTTTTTGAGTGTTTTGGGCTTTGCTTGTGCTGGTTTACCTGTGGTCGTCTGGAGTATTGACCCCCTCATTCCCTCTCTAATTTCTTATGCAACAGGAACCCCAAGATACCTACTGGAATTGGTATAAATTATAGTGCAACAAGCCACATTGTTCTCATCACACATACCGTTTCTTTGATGTATTTCTCTACCAACTGCTTGCCTTCAGTACCCATGACCATTTTCCAGGTTTGCTGGGAATATATTCTTACACCTTCAGCAACATAATACCTGCAATTATACAATGACTGAATGAATGGATGAATGAAGGGGTGAATGAATGAATGAATGAATGAATGAATGAATGAATGAATGTATAAATGAATAAATGAATGGACGAATGAATGAATGAATGAATGAATGTATAAATGAATAAATGGATGGACGAATGAATGAATGAATGAATGAATGGATGAATGAATAAATGAATAAATGAATGGATGAATGAATGGATGGGTGAATGAATGAATGAATGAATGAATGAATGAATTAATTAAGGGATGCATGAATGACTGAATGAATGACTGAATGAATGGGAGGATGAATAAATGAATAATGGAATAAATTGATAAATTAATAGATAAATGAAATATACTTTCAGTGTTTTTTTTATAATCATGTAACTATCTGTCCCCCCCACCCTATCCTAACCTACAAGTTTTCGACTTTCATTTAAGGATTTTGGCATTACACATAAATCTACATACCTATTCAAGCACATTGCTGGTAGTATTTTAGGATAAAATCTTTCTCTTGCTTGAGGAGGTAGAGTTTGGAGAAACTGCCTTGTTGCTACTGATGCTGCCATGCGAACCTTGAAGAAGCAAAACAACGCAATTTGAAAAAAAGAACTTACAAGAACAGTTAATAAGGTTTCGTAAATATAGATGGCTAAACTTCTATGTCACCTTGTTCACACCCCTATAATTTTTTTAAACTCTGCTTGCAAGCATTTCGATTTGGTGAATCAAGGGTCACTATAGGGGCAATGCGCTCGCCTCTTACCACTGGGATCTCCGGTTTGATTTCCATCACATGTGAGTAGAGTTTGTTGGGTCTCTCCCTTGATTTGAGGGTTTTTTTCTCCAGGGATGCCACCCTCTGCAAAAACCTAACATGCTAAATTATAATTTTATCTGGGGGGTTTAATTAGCTGTCTGACTTTGATCAGACAGAGGCTATTTCAAGGTATGGATGGAATCCAAAGCATTATTCTTATCATACTTTGAAACCATTCATGGCTTTTCATATATCGTTTATTGAGAATAATTCCTTATAATTTTTTCACTAATTTGGTAAAAATAAAACTTCAGAATCCTTTTCACGTACCTGACTCCAGTTATCAGCCAGGCCCTTTTGAAGGTAGCTGCTAAACTGATCCCCATGTTGCACAATTGCATTGTTTTCGATAGAAATGCTGCTTTTAGTAGCTGCAAGACTTTCATCTAAAATTTGATGATAAAAGACCTTAGGTTAGTTAACATTTACAGTGTGACTACTATAACTGGGGCCACTTAGACAGTGAGAAGCAATCAAATTGTATAATAAAAGCAATACATTACATTGTTACAGTAGTTGCACCACAAAAGCATGTTAAACATGACAAATAAGAAGAAAACCATTAGCAAACAATATATCATTTCGAATCAATAATTGTGAAGTTTATTCCTTTTTAATTTATTTTGTGATACACATTTCTCAAACCTGTGAGAACTTGCTAGTTGATATTTAATACATCAAGTCATTATTAATATTACTACTTGTTGAATACAGTTAGTATAACGCACCTTGTGGTCTTCCCAGACTGACCAGAGATCCACAAACTTGGTAACCAGTTTCTCGGACAAATCTGTTGGTGTGGCTTAGTGCTTGGAATATAAGATCAAGGAGAGTCTGTGAAATATGTTCATTGAAGGCTTCACCACATCCCTCTATCAATGACTGAAGACACCTGGTTATAAAAAATACAACATTGATTAAAAAGGAAAAGTATGATGTTCAACATAAAACTCATGATGATGGTGATGACAATGATACATTGTAATCATGATGATTTGAAGGGGATGGCATTACTACATTAGTACAAAGCCATTAAATATAAGTGGTAAGTTTTAGAAAATTATGCTACTTAATTTAAGGCTCCAAAAACCTTTTTTAGACTAGCACCCGATCCCCCCCCCCCCTCCTCCCCTTCACTGGATCTATATATTATATATTTACCTCATGCTAGTCTCTAGATTCTTCCATCCAGCAGTATCATGGAATATCTTGGCAGCATCTGCTGGTTTGTTGGCCTATTAGATAAGATAACATGCAAGACAAGTCTTTAGTTCATGCCACAATTAATTTGCACACAGCCATTTTCATATTTCTCTAACCCAGACAGCTCCACATGTAGCATCTGAGCAATCTTTCACAAATAAAATTGAGTGTTGGTGAAATGTTGGTAAAGTGTAAGTGTTGGTCAACAACTAAAATTGACCTGAAGACTTGTGGCGTCCATGCTGACGAAATAATAATTATATTTATTTCACGTTATATGGCCAAGAAGCGACATCAATTGGTTTAGAAATATGTTTAAATGGTTATTTGATTTTTGCTAACTGTTCTGAAGTTCTCAATCTCTCCATTATTGATTATATTCTTAAAATATAGTCTTTTTAAATATCCTAACCAGTGAAGTGGAATTGTGAAACTTGGTTACTATAAGGATTCAAAACTTAGCGAAAAGTATTTAAGGCCAAAGTTACCAGCTCTATAACGGCATAGTATTTAATGATATATTTATGTATATGCCTTCAAGATTAACTAGAGACTGAAAGCTGTATTTTCCTTTATGCTCTACTAACCCACTCAATTAAAGCCAGAATACTGCCGACTGAGTAGTTGTATTAATACAAATAAATATCTGAATTACAATCCTAGAAAGTCTTCTTTTACTGCTCAATTATCTTACTTCTAAACACTTATGGAAATGTCATTCAAGTCCATATACAGGGATGTAACAGGCAACCCAGTAAAATGTTTTGAATTTTCACCTTTTGAATGGCAATGGATAATCTTTATGCATAGCAAAAACATGCCTAATTTCTAAAACTTGTTTTCCTTTTCTAAATGCCCGAATTTTGAGTGTTTTTTAAATTTGGAAAATCCGGAACCGTACATAGATGGAATGGACTGGACTTCGGTTGGCTGGATTGTACGGAACATAGACGACTTTTAACGCTGAATTTGCAACTTTTATCCTATGTTTTGTATTTTATTATAAATGACTAGTGATTCTATTACGAAATTTTGCAAAAAAAAAAAAAAGCAAATTTAAAAAAATGTTTTGGATAGTGGCACTGAATGAAGTCCAGTGAAGCTTGTCAGCGGTAAAGGTTTCTCAAAGGACTGTATAAATCATGTGTCTATAGGTGACTTTGTTGATCGTAAAATATTTTTATGACTAATTTTCTTCCATTAAGATGCTATTAAGATAAATTGGATGTGACTGGAATGGATTGATTGACTGAAAAGGATTGCAAGTGACTGGGCCTCAGTCTGTGACTTGAATTTGAATCAAATTTTTTTTTGAATTTTCATCTTTTGAATGACCATGGATAATCTTAATGTATAGAAAAACATGCCCAATTTCTATAACTTGTTTTCTCTTTTTCAATGCCCGAATTTTGAGTGTTTTTTCATTTTGGAAAATCCGGAACCGTACATAGATGGAATGGACTGGACTTCTGTTGGCTGGATTGTACGGAACATAGACGTCTTTTAACAGCGAATTTGCAACTTTTATCCTGTTATTTTTTATTTTATTATAAATAACTAGTGATTCTATTACAAAGTTTTGCAAAAAAAAAAAAAAAAAAAAAAAAAAAAGCAATTAAAAAAAAAATGTTTTGGATCGTTGCACTAGATGAAGTCCAGTGAAGCTGGTCAGCAGCAAAGGTTTTTCAAAGGACTGTACACATCATGCGTCTATAGGTGACTTAGTTTATAGTAACATATTTTTAAGACTAATTTCCTACATAAAGATGCTATTAAGATAAATTGGATGTTACTTGGATGTGACTGGAATGGTTTGGTTAACTGAAATGGATTGCAAGTGACTGGGCTTCAGTCAGTGACTGGATCTTGAATCAAAAAAAAAGTTTTGAATTTTCACCTTTTCAATGGCCATGAACAATCTTTATGTATAGCAAAAACACGCCCAACTTCTAAAACTTGTTTTCCTCTTCTAAATGCCCGAATTTACATCCTAAGCTGCTAAGCCAATCTATAAGCCATTTATCTATGAACACATCATTCAAATCCATATATGGGTACTCTTGTGCAAGAATGCACATTTTGTTAGAAGGAGACAGGCTGGTTGCCACAGGCAACCCAGTATAAAAAAACGAAGGCATCTTACGACTGGGCTGTGACAGGCAACCCAGTAAAACTCATGAAGTTTTTATTTCAGTATTTATTTTAGTATTTATGACTGGGCTGTCACAGGCAATCCAGTAAATTAAAACTCATGAAGTTTTTATTTCAGTATTTATTTTAGTATTTATGACTGGGCTGTCACAGGCAATCCAGTAAATTAAAACTCATGAAGTTTTTATTTCAGTATTTATTTTAGTATTTATGACTGGACTGTCACAGGCAATCCAGTAAATTAAAACTCATGAAGTTTTTATTTCAGTATTTATTTTAGTATTTATGACTGGGCTGTCGCAGGCAACAGGCATATATTGTCCCATACCTCAGTTTTCATTTCAGGTTGATTTCCGTTCATTTTCTTCTGAAGTTGATCTGTAACTGATGGCTCATCTGGTACATGTATTTGTCTTTCCAAGTTGTTTGACACACTTGAAAGAACTTCCTCTTTACAGCCAATGTAAACTTTTGTTCCTTGAACTTGGCAAAGAGCACCAAGTACTTCACCTGAAGAATCAATGGAGTAATATATTTCCTGTACAATTTTTGACAGATAATAGATATCGTTTTTTAAATATAGCATTCTTTTGATCATGAGTGTTCTGATGGATGGAGATTTTATGTTTTCAAAGATCCAGCTAGCAGCCATGTTAGAAAGCAAAACAACAGAACCCCATCCTTTCTGTAAGATGAATGTTGCATTGTACTTGCCATGGATCCAACATGGCTACCATCATGTGATCATGCTTCATATAATTATGAATAACGGGGAGGATACAAGGGGGAGGATACAAAAAAAGTCGCACAGCGCTTAAATTTGATGACAGCTACAGTATATATATATAAAATCTAAAACAGAGATGGAGAACAATGGTGGACAGACAAGTCAGATCATTTTCTTGTATGGGTACCATACAAATTCCACCATCCCTGTTCCACATATTAACTGAGCATTAAGATGATAAATAATAAGCTTAGGATTAACTTACCAGCCAAAATTCTCACACGAAATTCCTCATCATGGATCAAAATTAAAGCATTCTTTTTCATATTTTCAAGGAATTCTTCGTCCACAATTTTTGCCAGAATAACAATCTTTGCCCCAAGGAGTCCACCATGTCTTATTTCCCAGTTTTTATCAGCAGATTGGACTAAAGATGTCAGTGAATTTGAGAACGAAGATATTAATTCGGGGTTGTTTTTCAAGCCTTCTTTTTCAGAAAGCAGTTTTTCTAACGAAGAAATCCCGCGATCTCTTTCGAGTTTGACATGACTGCATAGTAGCTTCAACACCTCTTCAATATTTGCCATTTTATGGAGGAATCTTCTCTTGATTTGCTATTTCTTTTCTAGACAATTTTCATCTTTCTGTATAAAGAACAGTAGTTTTGACAACTCAAATTTCAAGATGGCCGTTTGACGCCACAGGGTTCCCAATCCCATATCTTTAGAAATACACGATAGACTAAAAGGACAAAAATAAAATCTTTGTTTCAAATTTTTGTCAATGTATCAAGGATAAAATTTCTATAGAATTAAATCAAAGCATAAGAACACCAATTGTTGTTTTTAGCGTCTGTTTTGTAAAGAGGTAAAACGTTATTCCTTTCATGGGGCTCCTGTGTTATTCGCCCCAGTCTGTTTCATCCAAAGTGTTCTGAAGTATTTTTACCACAGCTGTTAAAATTTCTTTTCTTTGATCATGAGACTACTAACTCATAACATGCTAAAATCCCACGTCAAAGGGGTCAAGAATGGATTTCCCTTGTCTATAGAGGTATTCATTGTTTTAATCGTTCAGTATTTGATGTTTTACAGTAAGTTTAATGCTCGCCAATGATGAACTCGTGCACGTGTTGTTGTGTGTGATCGAACGAAATCTTTCTTTTTCAGCCAGAAAATGTTGTTGTAAATACTGTGGATTTCAACCCAGAGTTTGTCAGTCGAATGATTCCTAAGCTAGAATGGGGAGCGCTTGTACAAGCTGCTCATCAGGTAAGGATACAGTGACTATATTTTCTTTATCATTACTAGCTTTTTATGGCTGTTCTATATTACTACATGACCAGATTTCAGCTCATCAGCTTCAATTTAATTCATCGGAGAGACTATTCGTACGTCACCCATACGGCGACTTATATTTGCTATTCGTACGGGAGTCAAAAATTTCGTCGATTTTCTCGGAAACTCTGTATTCTTTTCTGTATTCTATTGCGTACATTTTTCACTCCCGTACGAATAGCAACCGCGAATAGATCGTACGGGAGTCGTCAGAAATTCTATTGCGTGACATTTCCCGCCGTGACACTGACCCTTAGGTTGGAAGAGGATACAGAGTTCCCGAGAAAATTAACGAAATTTTTGACTCAACTACGAAATAGCAAATACACAAGTCGCCGTACGGGTGAAGTATGAATAACCACTCTGTTAATTCATACTATAGGCCTTTTCTGAGTTTGATAAACAGGATGTATTGTGGTCTAGCTTCGGGTACAAACAACACCATATAAGGCATGATGGACAAAAGGTCTTTGTACTGAAGCTACCACAATGCACCATGTTTGCTATCTCAGAAAAGGTCTATGCAAGAGGCCATCTTTTATTGCAGGGAGTTGGGGTCAACAGAAATCAAAAATACATGTACAAGCCCCCCTCCCCCCTCCGTAAAGTCCTTAAAAATCTGGTCCTCTCACTTACATGTATTTTATTAAATCATGTGCCAGCTGACATGTTAGATGGCAGAACAACGTATCAAGTCCTTGAATCTGGGAAATAGACCCTTTTCCAGTTCCAAGTTACCGCTCTGTTTCTTGATTACGGACTCATTTACTCAGGCTTAGCCTCGATTTTGTGTAGAATATTCATGTGTTCCAGTCAAGTGTTTGTATTGTTGAAGTTGTGCATTCTTTACTTTACTGTTGGTATTTGTGAATATTTGGACACTGATTCGAGGCTAAGCCTGAGTAAATGAGTCTGTAATCAAGAAACACAGCAATAATTTGGAACTCGAAAAGGGTCTATTTAATTCTTTTTATAATGGCTGCTGTCATGTACTATGTGGTTGCAGGAAATCTTAAAATTTGACTAATACATTTTTATGTGACGGGGTGTTTAGATTGGTCATGGACAAGATCTACCTGAAGCAGTAATATCAGATTACGAAAGCAATGAAGATTTTCTCAAAAAAGCACATCATGTCCTCCTTGAGGTAATCAAAGTACTGGATAAAAAATAAATAAATCGACCACTACAGATTCCTTTACAATCCCTAGTTGCACGCTTTTGTTTGTTCCATGCTTTAATTACAGTAGCACCAATTGTCTAACTTTTCTCTGATGAAATACAAATTATTTCAATAAGAAACAAATTTTGAAAAGCATCTTGGTAGTGTGACTCAAATGATGCTAAAAATCTTGCACTTTGGAATGCAGGGGGACAAAACAATAGGTTCCAATTCTCAGGAGATTGGAATTCTTTTGTTTTGTCCTACATATTGAGCTGCTTTGATGTCACATGCAAAGGGCCTATATAATATTATATAGATTTTGTATGACAAAGAAAAAGTCGGAGCACATTTCAGGGTCACAGACTTGTGGAAAGGAGGTCAGTTGTCATTTGACATGGCCTGATTTCAACAGCCCAGGAGAAGAGGGGATATCCAGTACCCACAACTGTACTGCTGGATTTGAAGTGTGATCTGCGAAGTGTAATCCTAGATTTTGTATGAGCCTCAAATAACTCTAAAATATTTTAATATTTAAAAGTGTTAAAAAAAGTTCGTGGTCCAAACTTAAACACAAATAGGAGTAAATGTTTTTGTTCTTTTTTCTTCAGGTTGAAGTACAGGAAGGAAATCTAGTGTGCCCTGAATCAGGGCGAAAGTTTCCAGTCAAAAATGGTATCCCGAACATGCTTCTAAATGATGATGAAGTCTAGCTACACTAACAAAGAATCATTTATAAACAATTTATGAAAGAGACAGTGCAAGTACATACATGTAAAAGCATACAACAGTAACATAGAGCAGTTTTCATATGACTGTGAAAAGCTCAGTGCCGTAAGCATGACATGCCTTGACCGTGATGCTTTCTAGAATTTTAATGTGATTGATCAAGCGCAATGTGATTGGCCTGACAGTACCGTGACCTTGGCGTGACTGTGTCCGCACTGTGTTTATGCTGTATTCCAGGTATTTGATTGGATGGAGAGTAAACTCTCATGCAATGTGATTGGTCTGGCGTATCCCTGGCCGTGTCATGACTGTGTTCGTGCCGTGAATTTTTCACAGTCATGCGAAAATTGTACTAAACATGTACAGTACACATGTGTGTTTATTATTATTATTATGTATGTTATAAACTATTCTGCGTTGCTATTTTTTGAATACCACTGGAATTATACAGTCAATTCAAAAAATGTTGTCGTCAACCAACTCAAGTCTACGCGACTGGACCGAAAGGAACTCTGGGTAGCAATCATTGAAGCCGAGTTGACTCCATAATTTTATCTGTCTAGTTATGCCTTGTTTACAGCACGAACCTTCGTAGGCGAGGCGGGAAGTGTTGAAGAAAACGTTTTTTAAATGCCTTCATATTTTCGGAATTGTGAACTGAATCATAACTACTTTGTTTTTCTTTCCTTAAACCCGAAGACATGCATTTGATGGATTGTTTCTCTCCATTATTATTTTATTTCTAGCGGGAACAATTAATTCTGAACGAATATTTAACCGCTTCAGTGATTTTTACTCATATTCCTTTTGGTCCAGTCGCGTAGGCTTGAGCCGGTTGATGACAAGGTTTTTTGAATTGACTGTATGGTGTTAGTATACGTTAGTGCACTCTATATCTAATAGCGGAGTGGTTTTCCTTAACTCATCATACAGTAATACTGTACTGTATCTAGTACATCTTATTTCCAATGTTTTCGTTTTCATCTATTTGACTATTACACAAACAATTTGTGTATCATGGATTAAGTAAAACCTCTCTTTAATTTGTACATACAGTATATTTTCTACACATTTTACCAAGAAAGATAAACTCATAAAAATGTTAAAAAAACCTCAGTCATAATAAACTTGAAGAAATGAAGAACAGCAAGTCTCATTATCTGGTCTAAGCAAGTGAAATAAATATATTATGAAACTGTAAATCATTTAATAGGCCTATTAAAATCACTCCACCATAAAAGAAATAAAGCTAATATGGAGAAAATTATGGTTTGAAAACTAATAAACACCTCCCTCCCCCCAATGGAATTTAAGTCAAACGTTTGATAGTTCTTGCATCTTTTCTGATCCTTTCATTAGCTTTATCAACTGAGTCAGACAGTAAGTCTAACATGCCCAACTGTCTGTTCTGCTCGTCTTGTATTCCAACTGCCATCGACTTCATGTCCTGGAGAATTTTTGTCATCTGTGCTGCTTCTGTCTCACTCACAGTCTTAGCTCCTCTGTTTCCCATTGCAGATGATGCTTTCTGCATTTTCTTTTGCTTTTCTATTTCTAGCAAAGATGAAGAAAAACAGAACTCTATAAGTGTTTAACACCACTAAATTGTCAGGGCCCTATTGTAAAACACAAATTCAGAAATTCTAGATCTGTACATAGGTTGAAGATTCTTTGCTTTGATTCACCAATTCTTTCATAATCTCTCTCAGACAATGAGATTTGTTTGTCTGGTATTGGATTACCCAAGTGTAAAATTATTATTATATATAGGATGGGATTTAATAAACAATTTATTATTATCCTGCAAATATCTTTATCATGTTTGCCAATCACACTCAAGAAATTGTAAATTGTTGCAACAATCAAAGTGTTTCTATTAAACTGTCAGAAAACACAAAGGTTTAAAAGAGCACGTGACTAGGAAATATCAAGGAAACATCTATCAAAACCCCATTTTGTCGCAACGGCAAATTGTTCAATTCTGCACGTGCTTTTGAGAAGCACTAAATCAAGAGAAAAATTTGTAGGACAGATTTAAAGTATATATCACTACTGACAGTGAAACTTACCATCTAGCTTTAAATTTGCTAACAACTCATCAGTATCATTATGCGAGCTAGCAGTTGTCATGGCAACACTATCTGGAGGCTCATCAAAATTCAACTTCGGCCCAAGCATAACATTAATATGAGGCATAACCTTGATAAGTTTTGCCGAGATCAAATGTACGCAGACTTCTGGTTTTCCTATTTCACTCTTGATCAATGTCATTTCAAATGGTGTGTGGACTCTTACTTCAGAAACCTCTCTGGCCGTGAAACTATACACTGGATTCCTCTGGATGTCCAATATCTCTAACACCTTACTGCTAAGCACCAAGGAGCCTGAGATGTGTTTTTCTTTTTCACTAGCAGCATACAATACAGGCAGTTCCATTTTCTCCATTTCACTACCTTGTTTTGGGACATTGATAACAACTTCTGGGACATGAAGATCCCATTGATTCAACCATGAATCCATGCTACTTATAATGGTTTCTGCGACTCGTAAATCATTATGCAACTTGTTCATAGTCCTACAGGCATTATCTATCTGTTGCCCTTGAGTTTCGAGGGTTTTTGAAGTGGAAGACAGACAATTAGCAGAATCATGGAGGATTTCTAAAAGCTTTTGTCCACCAGATCCTTGTTGTGCAGAGGAGTCGTTGCTATGGGAACAGTGTAAACAATGCAATTAGTCTCAGTTAGGATAGGCATGCACTGCATGTACGTAGTGGAGAAGATTTTGTATGAGAAGGAAATGATACAAACTACAGCGCATTGTGATTGGATGAATCATACTGGTCTGGAAGACAATGAGAAGCCATTTCAAGGCTATCTATGGCATGACATGTTAAAATGCCTACAGCTGTGTACATGCTGTAAGTTAGAACCAAATGTTTGCCACTCAAAAAAATCCATAATATTGTGAAACAGTTGTTTATATTGATCAAATAACAATAGTCCCTTCACAGTTCCCTGCGCCATCTTGAAAGGTAGCCATGCCTTTGCATCAAAGCGAGACAAGCGGTGAGCTTGCAGCGATAGAGACCTTTTTTAAACAATTATTCAGATGTCTCCATCATTGCGAGCTCCCCGTTTGTCTCGCTTTGATGCAAAGGCACGGCTACTTTTCAAGATGGCGCAGGGAACTGTGAAGGGGACTATTACTTGTTGGCAAAATATTATCTGTTGAACAACTGATGTGTTAATTGACCGGCAAACATTGATGGGAAAAGAGGGGATGCAGTCTCCACTCATGAATTATAACCTAAATGTTAATCTTGCAATTTTGATGGACCAAAAGCATACATGTAAATATTTATACGCTTTATAAGGTATAAATACCTACCCTGATAATAAACGTTCTCTCCAAAAATGTTCCAGGATATTATACACGTGTGAGCAGCTTGGAAAAGATGCGAACCAGTATTTGTTATTAGTACATCGTATAGTCAAAGCAGTATAAAATATTGCTGTAGTTTCTTTCTTTAATTCTACGAATTCATCAAAATTAATCGTGAGGTCGATGATGTCATTAGTACTTTTAGGAATCTCTTCAGTAAAACGAATAAATTGAGGACAAACTTGAAAAATTCCGGGTATCCAACTTCGTTTTGAGTCGCAGTAGTATGAAGCCTTCCATTTGCCAATGCTAGCCATTATGGAAAGGGTTTAACGAGAGATTTTTTGGTAAAATATTAAAGCACATCAAACACTTATCGCCATCTTGATGTTGTTATTTTGGTGACTGCATTCGTTAATGCCAGCGGAGGCTACGAAGGCGAAACGACAAAATATCGATTGAGATGATTGCCATTTGACAAGCTTCGATATTTTAAAACACGACTAACGCTATGGATCCTATATCGTTGGCGAAGTCGATAAAAAGGGATATTCTGTTTCTAAACCAATTTAATGATTACTCATTTTTTGATTCAACGGGAAAAATTTTATTTTAGTTTCCAAATTAACAATCGATTAGTTGTCGCTACGAAGTTTTTGAAATAGCTCGAGTAGCCGACGTCAAGCCGAGCATGACCGAACGTCACATTAAAGTCTGGATTTTATGGAATCAAAGCTAGGACAGTGAATACGTACTTCTTTTCAATTTTCTGTCTTTTTTTGTTAATTTTTGATTTCAAATGAGTGAGAATAACTCGGTTAGTGATGAGAGCTATTCAGATGACGACGACGATGAAGAACTGGATCCAAGAATACAGGTATCATTCGATCCCGAAGGAGTTGCACAAAACTCAAGATTACTTGATTTCTTTTACTGATCACAAAGTTATTAGATCTTAACGATTGTTTTGGATTGTCGTTTCTTAATTTGTATGTCAAGGATGAGTTAGAGAAGCTGAATGCTGCGACAAATTCCATAAATCATCTGGAAGCAGAGCTTGACGTAAGTAACTACATGTAGATATAAGCTTAAAAGCTTTAAGCTTATATTTAGCTAAGCTTTTATATCTCATTTTTGCTAGCTTCAAGCTGAATTTAAACTCATTAGAGTTTTTGGAACGAATATTTAGCAACTGTGTTTGATTTATTGTGCTCGTACAAGTATATTTGCTTAGGATTTTTAAAAGCTATGGACAATATAATAAGCTTACAAAGGTTTTAGCTCTAAACTTGTGTAATCATAAGAATTGGAATCCTGTTTGCAGTTAAAGTCTTTTATTGTTATTATACATAATTCATATATTTTATGAGACCAAATCCTAAACCCAGTCAGAAATATTATAGGCTAATACAATCTATATCAAGCTTAAATGCTCAATGCGAAAATTCCGAATGATGTTTAACTTCTTTGAATATATAGAAGTATTCTGAGTTCACATACAGTATTTCAAATATGTATACTATTTTATTACCTTGCAATAATAATACAAGCTTCATTGCTATGATTTTAGGAGGCACGTGCAGTATTCCGCCAGACGTTAGCTGGTGCAACTTACCAGTTGAATGGCGTCGCTCATAAACTTGGAAAATGTGTTGAGAAGTCGAGGCCATTCTATGAGGCTTACAGACAGCTACGCCAGGTATATAGCTAGGAAAACTATGTTTGTTCCATGATAGCTAACCAGAGTAGAAAATTGTTATTGGGATTAAAATATGCAACGAGGAATGTTTGAATGAATCTAATTGCATTAGAATTGAAGATGTTGGGGGGAGGGGGATGGAAAGACAATCACTCACCTATGAATATATACTCCACTCTGTATTATATATATATTGTATATATAAATATTTGTGAGCAAACTCTTGCTGCTAAATGCTCCAGCGCTGCTCTCACTTTCACTGATCTTATGTTTCGTTTTTAACACCTTACCTTTCCTTACCTCTTCATTTCTGTGCCATTTGTCTTTCAGTCACACAGTATGCTTCAAAAGTCAACGAATCAGTTTGAGCGGGCTACTGGTATGCACATTGCAGCAAAGAACAGGGTTTCCGAGGCAGAGAGGAGGGTGTTTGGTGGAGGTGCAAAGAGAACTTTTGATTCTGCTCTACAAAAAATGCTTAATGAAGCAACAATAGAGGTAACACCACCCAAGATCTAGCCCGCATAGCAGCCCTTGGCTGTCCCCAATTCCCGGGGGGGGTACTCCCCTATATTTGCTATACGGGTATGTGCCGCCCTAAAGGGTATGGTTTTTCAGCTTTTGGGTCTGGGCTAGGGTATAATTTTTTGACGTTTTGTATGGGATAGGCATAGTTAATGGAGCATTTTTGTCTGGGATAGGGTTAACAATTTGGTTGTTTTTGTCTGGCCAATAGGCTACGCTTTCTGATGGCACAAAAAACAAAAACGTTAGTAAAAATTGATTGCAATCTATTGACTAACCGGGTTTAGTCTGGGATAGGGTGTTCAACTCTTAGTTTTAGTCTGGGGTAGGGTATGTAAAATCAAAATTTTAAGTCTGGGATAGGCTCAGGGTTTTGAGGTCCTGGCGGCACACCCCTACCCAAGTTGGGGTGGTAGTACCCCCCGGGCCCAATTCCCTTCATCTCCCTATGAATCCCAACTCCACTGTCCCACTACGATTTATTGACAGCAGCTATGCAAGCTTACCAAAACCCTATCAATAAGCTATCAAGAATTGCCAGGTGCTTGAAAATTTGGATCTATATAACCATTCTTCTAACATTCTTCCTGCAGCAATTTTGGAGTTGAATTCTTAGTTATTTAGACCTTTTGTGTCATTGAAAACATTTGGTTCAATCCAGCCTCTTTTGCAGCAGGCAACTTCTACTGGGGTTCCTGTGACAAACAATAGAAGAGAGAAGAATGGTGGCTCATCCCAGTCTTTTCTCTTCCACCTCTTTACCCCCACATCACAAAACCACAGGATTCCCAATAGATTTAATATGCTTGTCTTGATCAGTCTCCCATTCTTCCACCTTTCTTTTTCCCATATATCGCACCACAAAAATACAATTATTATGTATTTATTTATAAATGTTTTCCAAATGTAGGTTAATGAGGCAGAAAAGTTGAAAAGAGACAGTTGGAAGAAGCATCAGGAAGATTTACTTGCTTACAGAGACTTGGAGGCAAAAGTTAAACAGTTGTACAAGAAGCTGAAAAGTCCTGTAGAAAAAGCTAAGTAAGTGAAACATTTTCAAACTAAGAAATGTTTGTTACAAAACCTAAAGTTAATTTTGTTTTCTTTATTCGTAGACCATATTTTGAACAGAAAAAGGAATTTGACCGGCATCTTTGGGTAAGGATTCATGGTTTTCATAGAAGTATCAAACCTAGATATTTTGTATATTTACTATGTAGGTTTAATACTTCTATGTGAGGGTAGATGAGAAAAACACTGTTTTTGGTTTCTTCAATCAGAGATCTGAAAGGGATTTTCATGAAATTTCCATTATTTTTGGAAGCTGTGGCGAATGTGACCTCTTTTATTAAGGACTTGGTGCTATTCCTGCATAGATGTAATTTCTAATACTTGTGCAAAAAAGGCATGCACAATTCGTATCTGTGAAGGGCAGCTAGACAACTTCATAATTATTAATTCCATCCCTTTCTAGACGACTTGTAGGGCATTGCAAACGTGAATGCAATGTTTTCAAAATATCTAAATAAAATTTCGATGCTCACCAAATGACTTTCAATATGTATTTGTCTATTGGTGTAATTTAATCTTCCCCTTGAGTTTTGTTTCTTTGTTTATTGTAATGATTGAGAAGATGCACTTGCATGGATGTATTTCAAACAAACAAATTCAACCCAAAAGTTTCGAAATGGAAAAAAAAGAAGTGTTTTTGAGCCTGATGTACATTTTTGTGAAGTCTTTTATCTTTTTTTCTTTTTTTAGCAACTTAAGCTGAGGGTTGACTCGATTCATTTGGGTCTTTCTGGCGCCAAGGAGAACTATTCAGCCTGTTTAAAGTCACTAGAGGTGATCAGTGATGACATCCACGAGAAACGCAAGAGTAAGAGAATGGAAGCAATGATAGCAAAGCTACAAGAAAGAGAAGCTGGTGTGGGTGCAGACTCCTCAACAGAAGACGAAACTTCTCTCACGGCGAGTAACTTAGATTTAGACTTCGATAGCAATGTAAATTTCGATAAATTTGCTGGAAATGGAGACAGTATGTCGTTTCAAGGACAGATGGTTGGAATGACAGATAGGGCGGTAGGAGGATGTGAACATGCTGCCAATACGAATAGTAGCTTTCCTTCTGTTCCGCTGGAAAATAGAGTTGTTTATGGGCTGGAGTCACCTGAGGATGCTGCTAGACTGGGGTCTCCAGAAAAGGAAGCTGAACCAGGAAAAAGTAACTCGCACTTGGCAGACAGGGAATCATCGCTGGCAGAGCCAACTCACTCAGAATCTGCGGTAAATACTGAAGCTGGACCAACTTCATCTTCAGAAAATATGGTGTCTTTAAATGAACAAACGTCAGAGATGGATGCACCGGGCATTGCAAATGTGACTACAAATTTATCTCTTGAAGCAAGCATTTCTACTTTGGACAACGAAACAGCACATGAGGAAAACTGTGCGAAAGATGAAGAAACCACGAGTGATGATTTCTGTGTTACTATAACGGTTGACGAGATGGGGTCTTCAGATACGATGAAAGGTGAAGACAGTGCACCAGCGATTAACGAAAGTTTGACTACTCAAATAGAAGCTGAGAACAAGCAAAAAGCTTCACTAGTCGAAGAATCCGAACTGTTTGAGAATCAAGAAACACAAAGTGAAAGCCATGAAACACAAAACGAGAAAACGAACAAAACAGATAATGCAAAGAACGAAAGCCAGAATGATATAGAAGGACGTCAGATACTAGTAACAAACGAGGAAACAGGCTGCAACTCCGAACAGTCTGTAAAAGAAGACGAAGATCACGTCAAGAACGTTACTGATAACAGTGGTTGTGCTACAGAAAGTGTTACAGAACAAACAGAAAAACATGAAACAAGCTGCGAATCAGAATCAAATGACAATGCTGAACAAGACAAAGAGCCCTCGAAGGAAGATGAGGATAATACTAAAGATGTAACAGAAGAAAATGAAATAAATGGAAATGTTGAAGAAAAAGAAGTCACAGACGACGATACTGGAGCAATTGCAGAGAATATAACAGAAGTAAAAGAAAGCGACACTCAATTAAAAGAAAACGTCGAACAAGGTAAAGAGCCCACGAACGAAGATAATGCTGAAAATATTACAAACGAAAAAGAAATAATTGAAAATGTTGAAGACAAAGAAGTCACAAATGATAATACTGGAGGAAATGCAGAGAATACAACAGAAGTAAAAGAAAGCGACTCTGAATTAAAAGAAAACGTCGAACAAGAAAAACGAGTCTCTAGCGACCAGGCGTAACTGAACTGCTAGATTACCGTATCTACCTTCCACTGTCAAAAGCCATCGAGAATGACCTTTTTGGTGCTTTAATGAGATGGTTTTTGCTTGACATGGTTTTACCTAGATCGTGGTGTGGTGATTCTTGTGTAGCTATAAACTCTTGCTTACGACATCAGTGCTGTCTCACTGCAAAAGGATTTATAAACATTTTTGTTATTGTTGCCTAACACGCTTCAAGCCGGTGGCAGTTCCACAAGAACGTGCTAAAGCAGTTTGTATCCACGATTGTTTTATTTTTATTTTATTTTTTTGTGATGTAATGGTACTCCCCTGATTCTTTCTTCTTAGTACTCTTTTGCTGCCATGGCATACATTGATTCCTAAGTATACATTGACTCCGTTTGGTGTCGTGTGCCTATGACCTATCTACCATCAAAGAGATTTGAACAGAGAAGAGTTGCTTCATGTGTCGTCCCACTGGAGACTAATGTTGTCGTTCTTTGGTATTGATGGATTTGGAGACACGATTCGTAGTCAACTGCACTTGTTAACGTTGAGTCAAAGCCTGGGTTAAGTTTGCATTGCAGTGCATTTTGGGGCTGTTTTGGGGACGCCATCTTGGAAATATGTCTCCTGAAACAGTCCCAACTCGACCCAGTTTTTCTCATCCTCGGAATGGACAATGTCCTTGCATCTCAACATCACGATAAAAGAATCCTTGCTAATTGCTGTGGGCGGCTCAAGTCATTGATATAACGATTTTTTTGTAAACTACCCTTGTTCCACAAACTCTGAGGAAGGCTATAATGTTGAGCAAAATCTCAGTGTCAAGGCCTCTAGTTACACTGATCCGACGTGAAACTCGCTCTCTCTAACATGACGCCTGACTATGAATGCAACCGAGCAATCAGACAAATTTGATATTATTTTACGTCTCTGAATGGTTTTTTCCTGCCTCTGGAACCAGGGTAGATAATTCGCTTTACACTAAGCAGTAATAATATTTTAAAAATTACCGTATGACTAAAAAAAATTGAATTTTGTTCAGCTTTTATGCCCGTGCCAAACAAACTCGCAAAATGGAACGAATAGACCGTTTTCTCAAGGTTGCGTGCGCATCCAACGTGACGGATCACAAAACTGAAAAACGCAAATTCAGTCAAATTGAGAAGCCAGTTTTATATTTAAAAAAGAGAATAACCAATTTTATGAATTCGTATCGAAATTTTTTTCATAGCAATGCATGATAATACAATCTCGTACCCAGAGCCTGCGTTTCTTCTGGCCTGCGTTGAAGAACGAGGGCTCTGGCATAATTTATTTTTTGAGACCAGGATTTCTTGGACTTCCGGTATAATAGCGCACGCGTTCAAAGACTTGCCAAAAATTAAAAATATTCCCCCCCTCCCGATTTTTAATTCGTACTATGATTTTGACTTTGATTTTGACTTCAATTTAATTTTTACTTTGCTCATTTTGACCGTTCGCTTGCGCCAAAATATGGAATTTGCCAGAGCCCTCGTTCTTCGCCGAAGGCCAGAAGAAACGCAGGCTCTAGGTACGAGATTGGGCCCGTGAAGTTCTTTACATTTGGATGCTCACGCAATCTTGAGAAAATGGTCTATTCAGTAATGCGATGTTTTTAAAGGAATGACAACCACATCATAACCTAGTACAACATAAATTTTATAATATAGAAATTTTTCACAAAATATTATACGAAATTATTATTATTATTAATTACTACGATTGTTAGATATATATTAAGAGTGTTGAATGATTAATAATTGGAAAGTAAAGATCGGATAATAAACAGACTTTATAGACAGTGCTGGTTGTTTCTCTATCACAAGTCGATGTCCAGGTTAAGTTCGCCTGAAATTTAACAGTTATTTACTTATAAACTGTATAAAAATATTACACAAACTACACATATAATCTAATATTATTTTATTCTTGATAGCAAAGGCAGCATATACAAAAAAGCCAAACTAGTTCTATAAAACATTAATACAGTTAGTCATAGTATTTATGTCTGTGTTGTGTTGTGTGGTGTGGTGTTGTGCTATGTTATATATTGATTGTCGTGTGGTATGCATATGTGCATTCCCCTTTTGATTATATCCGCCACTATTGCAAATATCTCTCCAAGGATAGAAAGATTTCAACAAGCATTTCCTTATATTTCTCCTATATCTGGCCTCAAGAAATATCTCCCTCTACAGGTTCAAAGACACCGATGGGTAAGAAGCATGTCCAACTTATAATAATTTTAGAAGTTTTTATGAAATATAGTCGAACTTCGCTTCACAGACACTTGTTTTTGTCCCATGTATTCTTTTTGAAGGAACGGTCATTAGTTAAACAGTACTATATAGAGATGAGGCGATATATTGTCAAGGTCCAGATGAAGGGGCCAGGTAGGTCTGTCCATTTTTTTAGTTTCGATTACCTAATGTATTTTGGAAAAAATCCCATTCTATTTCCCATTCCAAGTTAAACCTATCTTAGAGTGCCAGCCCTTTTAATCCCATTTTTAGCGCAAAAACCTAAAACTGTAAAGCCATATTTTTGTTTGCCATGCCTCTTAAACATGAATGTTGTAGTCTAAATGAATTAATTGACAGACGGATCATGCTGTCTTTAGCAAATAGCAAATGGCGGTTAATCCCGAAAGCTTCTATCAATTCTAACCCCGATAACTTGAATATACTATACGATATTATCACAGCCTTGCTTTACGCACTTGAGAATAACGATAAATCCGTTGACCTCAGCTTGTCAGAATAACCGAACATGATATGCTTTTTCTTGTAAAAATTAAATTGCTAATAATTCAATATTCTCTGCATACAATAATTGCTCATAGCATAAAGCTATCTCCAATTGAGTGATTATATTAAACCCGTGAAAAAATAGTAGACACTAAACCCATTGTTTGTTTTTTTTAATCAACTAGTACTACCTAAATAGTTATTTTTCTTTCACGGGTTAAATAAAATCGCTCTGTTTCCTCAATTCCCAGTTTAACTGTACTTGCAAATATAAGAAAGAATAAACCCTTTGTTAAACACTTGCAGCTATACTTTTACCCTGGCCTGTTTCGTGATGCTGGTGTTGATGTTCTTGGTCCGGTTGACGATGGGTCTTTTTTCGTAGGATGATAACTGCGACTATGAGGATAGTGAAGCCTATGATGGCCAGGGTTGTAGCGATAGCAAGAAAGGATGGTAGAAGATCTGTGGATCAGCGATAGAAGCAGTCAGAGTATATCTAGTAACAGGGGCGTAGCCAGAATTTTGGCGTGGGGGGAAGGGGGGTGGGGAGCAATGGCATGAACTTATCAAGTGACTGCTTAGGTGAACAAAAAAAAAAAGTGTTAAAAACAAATTTGAAAGAGAGGTCACGTAAATGATAACGACAACAATTGTCCCCTTCACAGTTCCCTGCGCCATCTTGAAAAGTAGCCGTGCCTTTGCATCGAAGCAAGACGAACGGTGAGCTTGCAATGATAGATACCTTTTTTAACACCTTGGACAATTATTCACATGTCTCTATCATTGCAAGCTCACCGTTCGTCTCGCTTCGATGCAAAGGCACGGCTACCTTTCAAGATGGCGCAGGGAACTGTGAAGAGGACTATTCCAAGATATCCATACCCTTAGTGTTTCTTGGTTCAGGCTTGATCATAGGTCCTTGAGATAGAACATCAACGTGGACAGGACGACTATAACTGACAGACCGTCTATGTCTCCGAGCTTGGGATTCAATCTTACAGTCTTTATTACAAAGAGAATTGGCATCAGACACATTGCATACTACGACTGTGCAATGAATGTAGGCATAGGTAGGGTCCTTGACATTGACGAACTGGAAGGCTTTGAGGCTGAATCGGTGGACTTGTTTCAGGTCTGTTTTGTGGTAGATGATTGTTCGATCGACAGGGCAGCTGAGAAAAATTGAAGAAATCATACTATTAATTGGAATTATAATAAGCATAATCAACTGTGAATTGAATGCTGAGAGATAAAGCTGTGCAAGTGAAGAAGACACAAAGATGGATGGATGGGATGGCTGAGATGTATGGGATGAATGAATGGGATGGGTGAGATAGATGGATAGAATGGATGGGTGGATGGAAGGATGAATGGGATGGATGAATGGGATTGATGGATGGATGGATAAGTGGGATGGATGGATAAGTGGGATGGATGGATGGGATAAATGGATGGGCTGGGTGGATAGTTAGATGGATGGATGAATCGGGGCTGAATGAATGGCCACAAGGGAGGAGGAAAAAAAGGAAAGGAAGGAGTAAGGAAGTAAGAGAGAGGAGAGAGAGAGAGAGGAAGGTAAAGGAAATGAGATATCGCATGTCATACCCATTACGTATCAGATCGTATTGAATCCTATTGTTACGATTAGGATCTGGCGTTGCGTGACAACGATCAGCTGTCACAGCAAGTCTGTTGTCCATTGACTGCACACTTAGCTGGAAGTAAATCCTACGATTAACCATCACTGGAATTGGAAAATCCTGTTCTGGGTAAGGCACGGAGTAACTGAAGTCCTTGAAGACAGCCATATTCAATGCAAACATTCCCGTGTCACTGGCGTTGGCTCGGATAACTTTTCGACTCGGCTCAAGAGCAAGAGCAGAAGTGGCACCTCGTCTTGTGTAGAAACATCGGAAAGGTACTTGGATGTCATGTAATCGAGTAATCATGCTGTTAGGATTCGGTGGTCGCTCGCGTATGACGTTCTTGTACACGAAGGCATGAGGTGTCTGGGTCATTTCTGTGCCGCACTCCGTGAGACCCGTAGAGAAGATAAAGTGGGTGCCATTTTGCTTGGGCTTGCATTTGGGATCGATTAAGTTTAAGTCTTCTCGTTGCATGCCCATAAAGAACATCTGACGCACGATGATCATCATCTCCTTCTTGCCACAACCAATAGCAATGTTGTTGTTGATATCTATTGAAGGAAGGGAGGCCAATAAGGTTGAACTACAAACAATAGATAACTTCGATTCATAGCATAATTTCTATTAAATAATTCTACTTTTTTGTGTTGATCAAGTTTTCGAACTGCGCCTTTGGCGAGAAGAAGTCTTTTCTGTCAGTGAATAAATCATCGGAGCAGTTTACGTATGATCGTGAAAAGCTTACGATATCACAAGGTCGTGACGAGGTCTGCATGAACACTGAGCGGATACCTTCATCGTCAAGGCCACGCCACTGCCAGATCGACCAATCATCGCGCGCCAGAAAAAAAAAACCAGCCAATCAATAGCTTTTTACAGTCATCGAACTACTGCTCTAAGTATCCAGTAACGTTCTGCCGAACGCCTTAACTTAATCAGACATTTAGCAAAACATAATCAATCATTTCGTTGCAACTTTTTCGTATTGAACTAAGGGCAACGAAATCGTGCTACTTGTTTCTTACTACGCTGCAAGTTGAAGAGGAAAATCAAGGTGCACGTACTACTGTTCTGCGTGCAACACATTTTCAAGCGACGCTTAGGTAAACTTCGTTCGCTTCTGCCCAACAGTGCGATCATGTTATAAAGATATATCAGTACTTACGTGTCACATTGAAGTATCCAAGAATCCCCTCCGCTGAAAAGCAATACAAACAATTTTTTCTCAATCAATGCTGCAAAGGAATTTCATTTTGTAAAATTATTTTAAATGTTTTTTATCGTGAATAATTCTGCAACAGAATCATGGGACGATACATGCTTTTGTTGTTGACGAAAGCCTTTTCGAAGAATACTGATCGTATAGATCAGACTTCTTTACCTTGGGTGTAATGCTTTCCCATTTCAGACCACGTGTCATTCCCTAGAGCATAATTTCTTTAACAGTTGCACACGAGAAGACATTTGAATATGGATCGACTCAATCTTATCCTCAAGAGAATGACACGTGGTTTGAAATGGGAAAATATTACGCCTAAGAGAATATTACGAATAAGAAGACAAATGAATATGGATGCAACTCTTAGAAAAGTCCTTATTGCTGGCTTTAACTACACTTCATTTCTTGTCTCGTGCGGAATGTTCATCAACTGAATCACAAGTTTTCAATAGAATTCTTTCTGCACGCTGGTTTGTGGCAGTGTTTGACCACCATTTGGAGCAGATAATGAGATTCAAAGACTTTTATCAGCTGAGTGAAACCCAGCAATTCTCAAGAAAATGACACGTGGTTTATTGAAATGGCAAAGTACTACGTCAAGAGGATCTACCCACGTCCAATAGTGCTTAACCAGTTTGATTATCAAGACAAATGAAATACTTTTCATCCCGGAATAACACCAAAATCTGGCACCGAATAACTTATCTCAATTTGGAAATATAAGAGGTTCATTATCAGATTTTCTATGGACATATGATAAATATTTTACCTTCGCAGTACTCGCCATCTCCTTCATATCCAGGAAGACATTCACATGCGTATGATCCTTCCGTGTTGATGCAAATAGCGTTCCCATTACAACGGTCATCGAGATTTTCCTTGCATTCGTCCACATCTATTAACGAATAATCATATTATTATTATTAAGTATTAAGTTATAATCATTATTAAGTTTTTCTGGCGACTAACGACCAGATGGGAACTAGACAGAAAGAGCTACTTTGGTGCCTATATGTGTAGGAAAGTCAAGCAAGCAATTCCAGATTTGTTAATTACATTGTTCCGATTCAATCAGTTACTAAGTAGGAATATAAAGCTTTTCACTATTATAAACACATCGATCAAAAATGATGTTTAATTTGCACAAATTTGCCAACGAATTTCATTCATGGATCTTTGTGATTAATATAACGTGGTAAACAGACACAAAAAAAATGGAAAACTAGTATAAGCAACAACAGGAGAAAAGGGGAAAGCAACGATAAGTATAACAACAACAACAAACCAAAAAAACGAAGAGAAAAAACAAAACAAAACAAAAAAAACAAGAACAAAAACCAAACGAAATCAAACAAAAACAAACAAAACAAAACAAAACAAAACAAAAACAAAAACAAAAAAAGAAAAAAAAAAAGAAAAAAAAAAAAAAAAAAAAAAAAAAAAACAACGAAAAAGGCAGGGATAGGAATGTGTACGGACATGTGAAAATAAAAAATAAAAAAAAAGTAGACTAATTAAAACCCACTGAAAAAAGCGACATTAACATGGCAGTATTTCCTTGCTAATTCAAACTTGCCTTTACAAACTATGCCATCACCACGATAACCATTGTTACATTCACAGCGATAGCCTTCCTCAGTGTCTATACAGTGTGCATTATTTCCACAACGAGCAATCCCAGCCCTGCATTCATCCACAGGAACAGGAGGTTGGGGGGTGAAAACAGTGAACGTCTCTGTGGTTTTCTGAGCAGTAGCTGAAGTATCAGTTGTTGTGATCTTTTCCTGAGGCAAATCAGTCTTTGGTCTTTCGGTTATTTTCTCAACCGTGGTCGATTTTCCAGTTACTACTTCAGCAGTGGTGGTTGGAGCAGTGGTGGTTGTAGCAGTGGTGGCTGGAGCAGTGGTGGTTGTAGCATTGGTGGTTGGAGCAGTGGTGGCTGGAGCAGTGGTGGTTGTAGCAGTGGTGGATGGATAAGTGGTGGTTGTAGCATTGGTGGTCGTAGCAGTGGTGGTTGGAGCAGTGGTGGCTGGAGCAGTGGTGGTTGGAGCAGTGGTGGTTGGAGTAGTGGTGGCTGGAGCAGTGGTGGTTGGAGCAGTGGTGGCTGGAGCAGTGGTGGTTGGAGCAGTGGTGGTTGGAGCAGTGGTGGTTGGAGCAATGGTGGCTGGAGCAGTGGTGGCTGGAGCAGTGGTGGCTGGAGCAGTGGTGGTTGGAGCAGTGGTGGTTGTAGCAGTGGTGTTTGGAGTAGTGGTGGCTGGAGCAGTGGTGGTTGGAGTAGTGGTGGCTGGAGCAGTGGTGGTTGGTTTTCCAGTTACTACTTCAGCAGTGGTGGTTGGTTTTCCAGTTACTACTTCAGCAGTGGTGGTTGGTTTTCCAGTTACTACTTCAGCAGTGGTTGGTTTTCCAGTTACTACTTTACTAGTGGTTGGTTTTTCAGTTACTACTTCACCAGTGGTTGGTTTTCCAGTTACTACTTCAGCAGTGGTGGTTGGTTTTCCAGTTACTACTTCAGCAGTGGTGGTTGGTTTTCCAGTTACTACGTGAGCAGTGGTGGTTGGTTTTCCAGTTACTACTTCAGCAGTGGTGGTTGGTTTTCCAGTTTCTACTTCATCAGTGGTCGTTGGTTTTCCAGTTTCTACTTCATCAGTGGTTGTTGGTTTTCCAGTTCTTACTTCAGCAGCGGTCGTTGGTTTTCCAGTTACTACTTCCCCAGTGGTTGGTTTTCCAGTTACTACTTCACCAGTGGTTGGTTTTCCAGTTACAACTTCACCAGTGGTTGGTTTTCCAGTTACTTCACCAGTGGTTGGTTTTTCAGTTACTACTTCAGCAGCCGTCGTCTTAACAGTAGTACTTAGTGTAACTGTGGTCTTTGGTGTTGTCGATATGATTTCTGTATGAAAAGCAATACAGTTTTAAAGTCTTTAACCAATCATTGTACGCCTTTGCATCCGGCCCTCCTTTTATTCCTTCATTTATTCATTTCCATATGCATTAAGGAATTAATCTATGAATTTGTTGATGCATTTCTTCATTCATTCATTCATTCATCAATCTATCCTTTTATGATTTCCTTGTTTCAATCAATCATTCACTCATTCAAGTTGTGAAATACCTGTGCAACGTCGGCCATCTCCAGTGAAACCCTTCATGCAGTTACAAGTGTAGGATCCCTCGGTGTTCACACAATCAGCATTGAGGTCACAATCGTCTTCGCCTTCAAAACACTCATTTTTGTCTGTTTCAAGAAAAGTAATGGACATATATAGATTAATATTCTTATGATAGGCAAATGTGCAGATGATCCTACGCAGCCGCTATCAGTGTCGCAACGCTCACTCCTCTACTTCGGGGAGTTGCGCCAGGATGCTAAAGCAGTTTTCGTATGACTGTGAAAAGCTCACGGCACGAACACGGTCGTGACACGGCAAGGGATACGCCAGACCAATCACATAACACTAGAGTTTACTCTCCATCCAATCAACTGCCCAAAACACGGCACGAACACGGCGCGGACACCGTCACGCTAACGTCACCGCACAGCCAGACCAATCACATTGCGCGAGAGAAAACCCCCCAATCAAATTTCTAGAAAACTACAGGTCACGGCAAGACAGGCATACGTCACTGTCTTTATCACAGTCATACGAAAACTACTCTAATAGCGGCTTGGATGTGATCAATAAAGAACAGTACAAATGGAGCAAATCTGTTTAAAAATTTAGTAGTCAAAGCATCAGTTGCTTGGGCACCCCTGGCACAGCCACCCGGTTAGCTCAGTTGGTAAGAGCGTCAGTCTGTTGTGCAGGAGGTCGTGGTTCAAACCTCGGCCGGACCAACACTCAGGGTCTTAAAATAACTGAGGAGAACGTGCTGCCTTTGTAATAATATCTGCAATGGCTTCTCGAACAAGGACTTAAAACGGTAGGCCCTATCTCCCAACCCTTCCGAACCTGCAGTAAAATGGGGGACATAATAGAAACTGTTGAATTATTCATATAAGAGAAGAGGATTGTCTTCTGGTTCAACAGCTAATGTACTAACAAATCACTCATGATTTTAAGCTGCATTATTATTGGGCAAAGTCAAGGTTATGGACCTTTACAAGTTACTAAACCGTTTGCAGTAAAAACAACAGGAAGCTCGAATAGTTATTTTTAAAAACGAGAAACGAAATCTTTTACCAGAGCAAAGTTTTCCATCACCGATGTAGCCTGTCATGCATTTACAGACGAAGCTTCCACCAGTATTGTTGCATGTGGCCTTCTGATCACAGTCATTTAATATTTGGTCAGCACATTCATCGATATCTGTTGGTTGACATCAAACAATTATTGGACAAGGTTAAGCATTATATCGTTAGGTATGAAAACCCATATAAGATAATAAGATGCATTTTATCTTGTATCTTTAAACCGAAAATGAAGATTCTATTCTGCTCTGTAAATAACAAATAACAATTGCAAACTGTATTTCAATTTCTGTAGTGATTGAGTGAGCTTGGCATGATAGATATCTAAAGGGCTTCTATCCGTCTTTATTTCTTTGTTCTACGAGTAGGGCGTTCGTTGCCAACATCTGAATCTTCTACAAGTAATCGTTTCTTCTGTAGCTCCTTTTCTCCCCCCTCCCCCACCTCCTGTCGTCTTTTCCCCCGGTCTCACTATAACGCCGTCTTGGAGACCCATACATTGGTCTATGACATGCTTCTACATCACCCTCCCTCATCAAATACCCATACTAGTTGGGATAACTCTGTGTTTCAGACAGCTTTACCTTGGCATTTCCCGTTCTTCTTGTCATAACCTTCCTTACATAAACATTGGAACACATTGTTTACATTGACGCAATTTTCATTTTCAGCACAACCGGGTTTGCAAGGTGTTAGGATTTCTGGAAAAAAACAAAGATTAATCAAAGAAATTAATAATATTGATTAATATTATCAGCATTACATCTGCGAGCAAATGGCGTGTGAATGGGTTCAAGTGGGTTTCAAGTGGGGTTTGATTGGGTAGGAGGTTAGTAAAGTGATGTGGGATGCGGCGTTGTGTGTCACTGGTGTTATTTGTATATTTTTGTTTATAGTTCACTCAACATAATTTCAGTAAAAAATGCGAAGCGACGCCGTTTATCTTTGTCTATTTGGCGGCCGATTTTCAGTCCATCGCGCAACTGAAATGCATAAAAAAGATTTGTTCTTACGGCTTTAAAATTTTATTTATATGTTTTTTAAGTACAAAATGATAGAAAATAATTGTTTTGACATTGTTTTGGCCGTGTTGCCAGTGCGACTTAATTCGGTACTCCTACGGAGTACAATTAACGCTATAATTGTACTCCTCTCAAGGGCGGATCCAGGGTTTTTTTGAAAGGGGGTCTCAGGGGTAAATTTTGTGGGCAAAGGAATCCCAGTCGCATTTTTACCACAAGAATCCATTTGAGCTCAGGAATGACATGGGGGGTCGCGACCCCCCCGACCCTCCCCCTGGATCCGCCCTTGCCTCTCGACCAATCAGAGTCGAGTAATTTTGTTGAGTGTACTATAAGAGATGAAATAGTACTGGACATATTGGCGGGGTAATAAGTAAATTTGTGTGGATTGAATTTGGGTGTGATTACGCATTGATTCCTACCTGTGCAAGTCCTTCCATCGCCTCTGAATCCATCTTTACAAGTACATTGATAAGAACCTTCAGTGTTGGTGCAAACAGCGTTGATGTCACAATTGTTGATAGAAGAACATTCGTCCACATCTATCGAACACAATCTCAGTTAATTCATCGTTTTCGTTGGGTTCTGTCTGTCATTTTATCTATGTGTTTGTCAGTCAGTCAGTCAGTTAGTCTCTTTGACTGTCTACCTTGCTTATTGCTCTTCTAGACGCTGCCTACGAGTGTGTCAACTTTTTGCTTTTACTTAGTTTCCTTCCTTTGTGTGAATTGTTGGTTTAATCAACCCGATTAAAATGTTTAGATTGCTTGAGAAATATTTCATATAAATCTTACCAATACATTTTCGTCCGTCTCCAAAGAAACCGCGCATACATCGGCAAAAATGCGAACCAACGGTATTGGTACAAAGAGCATTCACATGGCAGTTATGAGAATCATCTCTGCATTCGTTAATGTCTGTTAATATTAAATAGAATACGCGATGAGAGAGTGCGCGATTGATTAAATGCGTTGGGTGTAAAAAGCGATGGAAGTTCATTGAATGAATGAATGAATGGATGAATGGATGAATGGATGAATGGATGAATTAATGAATAGATAAATTTTACTTTTACCTATGCAAGTTCCATTATCGCTTAGTTTGTAGCCATTAGCGCATGCGCACTTGTATGAGCCCTGGGTGTTTACACAGACTTCGTTCTCATTACATTTGTATTCTTTGGTCTTGCATTCGTCCACATCTTTATAAGAAAACATCGAACACATTAACTTCATTACATTAATAGTTACTCAAAGGAATGTCGTGTGGTCTGAAATGGGACAACATTGAGCCAAGCTGAATGGGTCTATTGCTTATACAATACTCAAGGGAATGGTCATGTGGTCTGAAATGGGACAACATTGAGCCAAGCTGAATGGGTCTATTGCTTATACAATACTCAAGGGAATGGTCATGTGGTCTGAAGTGGGACAACATTGAGCCAAGCTGAATGGGTCTATTGCTTGTACAATACTCAAGGGAATGGTCATGTGGTCTGAAGTGGGACAACATTGAGCCAAGCTGAATGGGTCTATTGCTTGTACAATACTCAAGGGAATGGTCATGTGGTCTGAAATGGGACAACATTGAGCCAAGTTGAATGGGTCTATTGCTTGTACAATACTCAAGGGAATGGTCATGTGGTCTGAAATGGGACAACATTGAGCCAAGTTGAATGGGTCTATTGCTTGTACAATACTCAAGGGAATGGTCACGTGGTCTGAAATGGGACAACACTGGGCCAACTCTTATCAAAATACTAACCAATACATGATCTGCCGTCTCCAGCAAATCCCTTCAGACAACGGCACACATAGGCTCCATCGGTGTTGGTACAGAGAGCATTTACATGACACGAGTGAAGTCCTTTATCGCATTCGTTGATATCTGAACAAAGAATGAGAAAATAATATACTCCTACAGTTTAAAAAAGAAAGTGGAAATTCAGTACACCGTAGGTAGGAATGTGTTTACTAAAGCGATATTTCGGCAAGTCATTAGTTGTCTTGTTTGAAGGTAAAAAAAAAAATATACATATATACGTGGGGTTCCTGAAGGGGGGTCCTAATAACATTTCCAAGCCCCAATTTCGACCAAATCCCAAAGTCCAGGCCTATCTTTTGCTCAAATCTCAATGCCATTTCCATTTTTGGATTTTTTGTTAGTTTGTTTGTGAATCCTATTCCCAGTGCATGAAATCCCATGTTCCTGAGCCCAAAAGAGGCGAATGCTAGCCACTTCAGGACCCTCTTACGTCATACCTGTGGACCCTCGTACGTCATACCTGTGGACCCTCTTACGTCATACCTGTGGACCCTCGTACGTCATACCTGTGGACCCTCGTACGTCATACCTGTGCATTGCAAGCCATTTCCTTCGAAACCGTCGTTACATTTACAGATGAAAACACCAGGTTCATCCCCAATGATATCATCAGTGCTCGAAGCGTTGATGCATTTTGCATTTTCTCCGCAGTCGAAATTACATCCAGACTTGGCTATACAAGATAAAAATCGAAACAAATGGTCAAGGTGCACCATGCAAACAAAAGGGACATTATGGTTAAGCAATTTCTTACCAACACATTTTTTGCCGTCTCCAGTGAATCCACGTAAACATCGACAAACATACGAACCAGGAATGTTAGTACAAAGAGCATTAGGACTGCAGTCGTTGTCTCTATTCGTACACTCATCAATGTCTGTAAAAGAGGACAGAATAGAAGAGAAATCACATATTAAAAACAAACATAGCTTGGTGGTGGTGGTTGTCAAAGTCTTCGTTGACATTGTTGTTCGGTGTACTTGCTTATAATGGTTGTTGTCGTTGTTGCTATTGCTTTTGTTGTAGTTCTTATATTATATAGGCGAAGTTGGAAAAACGTACCAGTACATGATGGACCTTGATAGCCTTGTTTACAGACACACTGTGGACGACCATCTTGGAGTTTGCACTCTGAATTTTCATCGCATTCTGGCAGACACACGGACTTTGCGTCTATTCGGATAGAAAACCAAAGTGAAATATCTCCTTTCGTGAACCAATTTCATTATACACACTGCTTCGTATTGATTACTGTCGTTCTCTAAAATTAATTGTTTACTTTATTAACTATGAAAACTGTCTTACCAACACATTTTTTGCCGTCTCCAGTGAATCCACGTAAACATCGACAGACATACGAACCAGGAATGTTAGTACAAAGAGCATTAGGACTGCAGTCGTTGTCTCTATTCGTACACTCATCAATGTCTGAAACGAAAAAAGGAGGTTGAAGGGAAGGAAGGAAGAAAGGAAGGAAGGAAGGAAGGGAGGGAGGGAGGGAGGAAGGAAGGAAGGACCTGTGGCTTCTTTTTGTTTACTGCCTCATTGTTTAATGAGTATAATGCCGTCTAGCCGATGACATCTGTATTTTCTTTTATATATATGTATATATCAATAAATAAATAAATATGTATATATCAATTCATTTCATATTTGTATATATAACTATCACATTGTATAAATCAATAATAATTATTATAGCACTTATATATTATATCTGTAAATAGTATTTAATAATAACAATAAATTGATTGATTGATTGGGAAAAAAATGAAGAAAGGAAGGAAAGAAGGAAGGAAGGAAGGAAGGAAGGAAGGAAGGGAGGAAGAAAGGAAGGAAGGAGAAAAAGAGAAAGGGAGCGCATACATACCAATACAGTTAGGACCTTGAAATCCTTGTTTACAGACACACTGTGGACGACCTTCTTGAAGTTGGCACACGGCATTTTCGCCGCACTCTGGCATACACGTGGTCATCATGTCTTTAGTAGGAAAAGAAATCATTCGTTAAATAACAAAAATCGGAATGGTAAAACAAATATTGTCGAAATTATATTATTTTAGTAATGATGATGATGATAATGATGATGGTGATGATGATGATTATTATGATGATTATTATGATGATAATTATGACATATCTACGGGGTAGCTCTACATTTGTTTGGAGACCGTTATAGAGAGGTTGACCGTTTACTACCGGTTGAACTAAACAGAAAACAAGAAAATGCTACTGAAAAAATGAAACGAATATGAAAAAATGAAACGAATATGAAAAAATATCAATATTAGCCTTTTAACATTAGTACCCACCAACGCAAGTTATTCCATCACCAATGAAACCAGGCAAGCATTGGCAAATATATGAACCTTCATTATTTGAGCATAATGCATTTTCGTTACAGTTGTGCGTTCCTTTTTCACATTCATTGACATCTGAAAAGGAGAATTGTCGTCATATTTTAGTCTTTATCGCTTTGCTTTGGAAAAACTATTCTATCCATTTCAGACCATCTCTTACTATAGTTCTCTCTTGCAATAGATCCTTTTTTTTTCATTTTCGATGGTAATCGTGCTTGTGCATTGATGCAAGGACGGCGATGACCTTACAATGATGCTGCAATAATACAGACATGTGAATAATTGTCCAAGTTGTTAGGTCTCTATCATTGCAAGGTCACCGCCGTCCTCGCTCCGATGCACAGGCACGGCTCCCTTTCAAGATGACGCAGGGAAATGTATAAGGGATTATTAAAATTTTTCTGCAAAATCCAAAAAAACCTGTAAAAATGGAAGGAAGGCATCTTTTGGCATCGCAACACAACTAGGGTGCAAATATTGATTGCAATTTTGGACGTACACAACAGAGAGTGTGATCATGAGGGCAAAACGATATAAATTTTTGCGTAGAAAATTTTTTGGTGCCAAAAACATTGCATGGTTGCTGCCTTGGTGTGAGATATTTTACTCTATTGCAACGTTTGTCCTGAAATTCCAACACGACTGCTACGTTATTAAACTGCAAACCCCTTCCATTTTATAGCACAAAAATGTGGCGGATAGACTACGCTGTTTGATTTCTGTGGAACCGATTGGAACTACTTTTTTTGCAGGATATATTCGTTTTCCTCCTGTAACACGAAATTAAAATCTGCCTCTAGCAACAACTTGTACCTGTACAGTTCCTTCCATCGCCTTCGTATCCAGCAATACACTGACAGGCAAACGAGCCTTCTGTATTGATACAATCAGCTAGCTCGGAACAATCATGCTCTTCAAGTACGCATTCATCTTTGTCTGGAAAAACGTTAGAATAAAGGTAGTGAATGCTTCGGTAGATTACGTAATCATTTTCGGTTAAATAGAGTGAGCCCTCACGGCCGAGCCACGTCGTGTGGCAAAGAGCAGACAATAAAAATATATCAACAAATTAAATACAAAAATAATACATTATAAAAAATACATGCGAGGTTCGTTATTTTGGTCTCTGCAACGAACTAAACAGGTCTCAGTGGGTGAATTTAAGAAAGGGATGCAGATTTTTCAGGTAATTTCAAAACTAAATCAGCTGCTTTTCCTTTGTGCAGTTATTGCGCAGAAAACTGGTAACGAGTTTTAAAAAGCTTTTCGCCATACTCGGGAAACTTAGTCCCCTGAAACATCCCCAACATTCAGCGCGCGTCCTATTCGTTAAAGTTTGGAAACCTTAGAAAGGTTAATCCGCGGATAATTGAAATAATAAATTCAGTAATCGTGGCATTAATTATTACGGGACAAAATAAATACCTGTACAGAATTGTCCGTTCCCTTCAAAGCCTTTTCTGCAGTGACAGACGTACGAGCCATTCGTGTTGGTACACAATGCATTTTTACCACAAACGTCAAAATCGCACTCGTTTACATCTGAGAATGAAATATGTTTTAGTTTATCGCTAGAAGAGCAAATACATGGAGAAAGAAGGAAAGAAGGAAGAAGAAAATGAAAGAAATAAAGAAAGGAAAGAAGCGAGCGAGCGAGCCAGAAAGCAAGCACGTAGGTAAGCACGCACGCAAATAGCAATCAAGCAAGAGAGAACCAACAACTGGCCATTGCCTGATTTCATATTGGAAGGGACTGGGTACGATTGCGATAATCGACACAAAAACCACACAGTAAGAAAGAGCACATTAACCTATAAAAAATCCCGAAGTTTGGTATTAATCGGGTTGATACTGATCAAGATACAGCAATTCCAAAACTACGAAATTTACCAACAAATGTATGGATAGGACGTTTGCAAGATGGCGTCATTGACCTTTACTACCAGACTCCTTTGCACACTTTCTTTTGTTCAGTTAATTAACACGAATTGTCTTGCTATTCTCATGAGGAAATGATACAAATTTAAATAAGAAAGAAAATTCGCGAAGCATTTTGGTTGTGAGAGTCAAGTGGCGCCATCATGAAAACGTCCTATTGCCGGACGAAACACACAAACAGGTAAGAATGTGGAGTCAAAATACTAACCTTCGCAAGTCTCTCCATTTCTTTTGAAGCCCTTCAGACAACGACACATATAAGAACCTTTGAAATTAGTGCAGAGCGAATTGCTTGTACATACACGCGTATCATCCAAACATTCATCAATATCTGAAAGAAATTTAACTAGGGTCAATTTAGCCCCAAAAGATAAAGAAACTGGAATTTAAGGTATTTAAAATACTCCAGGACAGAGGCGACAAGCCCAGTGGCGGATCCAAGGGAGGGGTGCAGGGGGTGCGCACCCCACCCTGGTTCAACTCTGTGCCCCTACTTCGAAGATAACTAATGCAAAATAATGTTATTTCCCTTTGATTTTAAGGGGTGCACCCCTCCAGGGGTTAACTTTGTGCAACGGGAAGCACGGGTGGCGTAGCGGTGTGAGCACTCACCTCTGATCAATGCGACCCGAGTTCGAGTCCCGCCGGGTTCGGTGTTGTATATGAGTAGAGTTGTTTGTTGGTTCTCTCCTGTGCTTCGAGGGTTTTCCGGGTTTTCCGGTTTTCCTCCCTCCACAAAAATCAACTCCTAAATTCCAATTCGATCACGGAATGAGGGCCACAGATTCGTTAGCCACTGGCTATTAAGTGCTATCCTCGTGAAAAAAAGGACGGTTTTTTCTAGTGCACCCCTCCCTGAACAAATTCCTGGATCCGCCCCTGCAAGCCTAACAGGTTTTTTCACTCAGTTGATAAAGCAGCCAAAAGGTCGAATTAGAATTTTGAAGTCCAATTTTGAGGAGGGAGAAAAAACCGGACACTCCGAAGAAAAAAACTTCGAAGCACAGGAGAGAAACATCAAAGAAGTCTACTCACATACGACACTGAGCTTGTCTTGTCGCATCGGTTACATTAGCAACGCACAACACCTGTGCGCACTTCATTCAATTTCCTATTTCATTCGAGATGGAGGTGTGGGTTGTGGAAAGGGAAGCGAAGGGGTAGGGGAAAAGCACTCAAATACCTGTACAGGTCTTGCCGTTTCCAGTGTAACCTTTCATACATCGGCAAACGTATGAACCATCTGTGTTAGTGCACAACGCATCGGGATGGCAATCATTCTCATCAGTACATTCGTCGATATCTACATATTAAAAAATCGATATTTATGTTTCGATAAACTAATAGCTGTTGGTTAATATTTGCTCTTCTTTTTCCATTAGTGTCGGTGCATCAATGAAAATATTTTTTGAGCCCCTTTTTAACCAAAAAAGAAACGTTTGCTTCTTGAATCAAATGTGTGAAGCTACTGAGGATCAAAACATGAAATTCTTGCATGGCAGGCAGAACAATGGCCAACCAAGCCAAATTTGCTCCTTAAATCAAGCGCGTGAGGTCAATGAGGATCAAAACATGAACCTCCTTGCTTAGCAGGCAGCACACTAACCAACTTATGGCCCTCTTGCTTAGCAGGCAGCACACTAACCAATCTATGGACCTCTTGCTTAGCAGGCAGCACACTAACCAACCTATGGACCTCTTGCTTAGCAGGCAGCACACTAACCAACCTATGGACCTCTTGCTTAGCAAGCAGCACACTAACCAACCTATGATCCTCTTGCTTAGCAGGCAGCACACTAACCAACCTATGGACCTCTTGCTTAGCAGGCAGCACACTAACCAACCTATGAACCTGTTGCTTAACAGGCAGCACACAAACCAACCTATGAACCTCTTGCTTAACAGGCAGCACACGAACCAACCAAGCCACACTTACACTGAGGTTATAAATGTCACGGTGGAACTCTTGCAATATTACTATTTATTATAAAATAACTGTTATGAATGTCGCGTTCTGATTGGTTTGGAGCGTGTTCTTTATGATAGCACATTGCTGGCGAGCGTACTTTCCCTTGCGTCATTCCTATCTATTATTGTAATTTGTATTTTATAAAAGAAATAAAAAACTTGCTTGCTGTGCTGTGTGCAGTCATAAAGCACATGGGGATTGGCAAAACACTCGAGAAGTGTCCAGAAGCACTCCGCTACGCGTCGTGCTTCTCCTAACACTTCTCTCGTGTTCTGCCAATCCCCGCGTGCTTTATGACAGCACACAGCACGCGCGCGCGTTTTCTATTTCTTCAATAGAGAGCGTACTGAGTTGAGAAATTATGAAATTTTGCCTTACCTGTGCAAGTAATTCCATTTCCTCTGTATCCTCTTCTACATATACACTGACTTTTGTCATCCACCAAAACGCAATCAGCATTGACGTCACATCCTTGAGGGCACACGCCTTCGACTGAATGAATACCCAAGGCTTATTAGATCAAAAACAACAACAACAACAACAAAAGAATGACGCTAAATCGTACAGTAATGTCGCACCAGCCAAGAAGAGATGTCAAGATTGGCCAAAACAATTCATAGTTTTCATTATTTACTTGTTCTATTGTTTCGTTTATTGGGTTAGATCTTCTTAGAGCTGCGACCTTGCGTGCAAATCGCAAGGGGAAGCTGAAAAATAAATCTTGAAAAGAAGCCTTTCCCTTTTGGAAATACGAGAGCAAGTCATAGGAAACGTTCCTGCAAGAATTCATTTGGCACTTTTTGATCAATGATTTTGTCTTTGCAATGCTAGAAAGTGTCATTTGTACATGTACCTTTACAAACTTCTCCATCACCTATGAATCCCTGTTTACATTGACATTTGTAGGATCCTTCAGTATTGATGCAGGTTGCATTTGGATGGCAGTCTTTTTCTATACCTTCGCACTCATTAATGTCTACAGAATAACAGAATAATACTTTCAATAAGTAATACATTATTGTGAAAATATAAAATTGCTTAGTTTCAATGGGCGTCTTTTTTTTTGAGAATTGATAATTTTCACGGGCGCCATGTTGGATGAATTTAACGAAAGATTCATCATTAGTCTCTTTTGTTATATCCTCCAACATGGCCGCCATGTCTTTTGTAAATATAGTGTTATTACATTCTCTTGAGAATGATTGAAAACCAACAATACGAAATTGAGTTACTGTTGAGATTTCTTGTTTGTATTCTTATGCGCAACCATTAAACAAAGAAATAATACTGTAGGGAATGATTAGGTATAGGATTAGGTATATTCATACTCGTAATATCGTGAATGATTTCTTATTCCGCCTAGACTTTCAAACTGTTAAGACAAGCTTATCAATGCACACCTCCTCCCCGTGCCTATCCTCGAATTTATTGTACTTCGGTTTGCGTTTTTTTTGCCCTAAGCCTTTTACTGGGCCAAATATAATCTGACAGTTCTGTTGTTCAGCAGTTACTTTTTGAACTGGATGAAGAAATATTTTAAATATCCTTTGGGGTCTATGTCCATTTTAACTACACTTGAGTCGTTTATTCTTTAATTGACCCTGTAAACTACTTATATCAAAGCACTTCTAAGTCTGGAATATACATTATTTCAATAAAGTTAGTCACCAAAGATCTGGAAAGCTGATATCACTTAGCATCATGGGAAACTTTTTATATCAAACAGGTAAAGCTTTTTTAATACAAACTGCAGCTTCATGATGCTCAGAAAAGGTGAGACTGTAACCGGTTAAAGATTCGCAAGTCCATGAACAGTTATCTAGCGGTTGAACGTGTGAAATGAATCTACCCATAATCCTTGTCGGCCTCAGCTTAATAGCTTTTCAGGTGACTAATGTTATTGAAATAAGTATATATAGAATAGATAAGTAGGAATATTGGAAACATGAAGACAAGAACCGAATTACCTTTGCAAACATTGCCGTTACCAGAGTAACCATCTTTACAGCTACAGCGAAACGATCCTAAAGTGTTCATGCAATTCGCATTTTCATCACAGTTATTGGTAAGTTTCTCGCATTCATCTTCATCTAACAAAAGCAAAAAGTAAACAAAACATTTTTAAAGGATCGAAAGATGATTTCTAGTTAGAAACTACAAATTGTTATTCCTCGTTTTTTAAATTATTAACAATTATACCTCACTTTTCAAGTAGTTCATTTACCTTGGCATTGAGTTCCATTTCCAACAAAACCCTCTTTGCAACGGCAAACATAACCATTATCGTGAACGAAACAATCAGCGTTCGGATGACAATCATGTTTCCCTTCAGTACAGAAGTTCACAGGCAAAACCGCTTCACCAGTAGTTGGTTTTCCAGCAGTGGTGGTTGGTTTTCCAGTTACTACTTCATCAGTAGTGTTTGGTTTTCCAGTTACTACTTCATCAGTAGTGTTTGGTTTTCCAGTTACTACTTCAGCACTGGTTGGTTTTGCTGTTACTGATTCAGCAGTATGGGTTGGTTTTCCAGTTACTACTTCATCAGTGGTGTTTTTTTTTCCAGTTACTACTTCAGCACTGGTTGGTTTTGCTGTTACTGATTCAGCAGTAGTGGCTGGTTTTCCAGTTACAACTTCAGCGGTGGGTGATCTTCCAGTTACTACTTCATCAGTGGTTGGTTTTCCAGTTACTTCTTCAGCAGTGGTGGTTGGTTTTCCAGTTGCTACTTCACCAGTGGTTGCTTTTCCAGTTCCTACTTCATCAGTGGTGGTTGGTTTTCCAGTTACTACTTGATCAGTGGTTGGTTTTCCAGTTGCTGCTTCACCAGTAGTTGGTTTGCCAGTTACTACTTGATCAGTGGTTGGTTTTCCAGTTACTACTTCACCAGTGGTGGTTGGTTTTCCAGTTGCTACTTCACCAGTGGTTGGTTTTCCAGTCCCTACTTGATCAGTGGTGGTTGGTTTTCCAGTTACTACTTGATCAGTGGTTGTTTTTCCAGTTGCTACTTCACCAATGGTTGGTTTGCCAGTTACTACTTGATCAGTGGTTGGTTTTCCAGTTGCTACTTCCCCAGTGGCCGGTTTTCCAGTTACTACTTCACCAGTGATGGTTGGTTTTCCAGTTGCTACTTCACCAGTGGTTGGTTTTCGAGTTCCTACTTCATCAGTGGTGGTTGGTTTTCCAGTTACTACTTGATCAGTGGTTGGTTTTCCAGTTGCTGCTTCACCAGTAGTTGGTTTGCCAGTTACTACTTGTTCAGTGGTTGGTTTTCCAGTTACTACTTCACCAGTGGTGGTTGGTTTTCCAGTTGCTACTTCACCAGTGGTTGGTTTTCCAGTCCCTACTTGATCAGTGGTGGTTGGTTTTCCAGTTACTACTTGATCAGTGGTTGGTTTTCCAGTTGCTACTTCACCAGTGGTTGGTTTTCCAGTTACTACTTGATCAGTGGTTGGTTTTCCAGTTGCTACTTCTCCAGTGGCCGGTTTTCCAGTTACTACTTCAACAGTGGTGGTTGGTTTTCCAGTTGCTACTTCACCAGTGGTTGGTTTTCCAGTTCCTACTTCATCAGTGGTGGTTGGTTTTCCAGTTACTACTTCAGCCGTGGTTGGTTTTCCAGTTGCTGCTTCACCAGTGGTTGGTTTGCCAGTTACTACTTGATCAGTGGTTGGTTTTCCAGTTACTACTTGATCAGTGGTTGGTTTTCCAGTTGCTACTTCTCCAGTGGCCGGTTTTCCAGTTACTACTTCAACAGTGGTGGTTGGTTTTCCAGTTGCTACTTCACCAGTGGTTGCTTTTCCAGTTCCTACTTCATCAGTGGTGGTTGGTTTTCCAGTTACTACTTGATCAGTGGTTGGTTTTCCAGTTACTACTTCACCAGTGGTGGTTGGTTTTCCAGTTGCTACTTCACCAGTGGTTGGTTTTCCAGTTCCTACTTCAGCAGTGGTGGTTGGTTTTCCAGTTGCTACTTCACCAGTGGTTGGTTTTCCAGTTGCTACTTCCCCAGTGGCCGGTTTTCCAGTTATCACTTCAGCAGTGGTGGTTGGTTTTCCAGTTGCTACTTCACCAGTGGTTGGTTTTCCAGTTCCTACTTGATCAGTGGTGTTTGGTTTTCCAGTTACTACTTGATCAGTGGTTGGTTTTCCAGGGTCTACTTCACTAGTGGTTGGTTTTACAGTAACTACTTCATCACTGGTTGGTTTTGCAGTTACTTCTTCGCTAATTGTCGTTGGTTTTCCAGTTCCTACTTCATCAGTGGTGGTTGGTTTTCCAGGTGCTACTTCACCAGTGGTTGGTTTTCCAGTTACTACTTGATCAGTGGTTGGTTTTCCAGTTGCTACTTCACTAGTGGTATGTTTTACAGTAACTACTTTCCCAGTGGTTGGTTTTCCAGTTACTACTTCACCAGTTGTTGGTTTGCCAGTTCGTTTGTCTTCAGTGACGGTGGATGTGGTTATCTTTATCTGAGGGCGCGGAGTTTGTGTTATTTCGGTAAGAATTCCTGATTGAAACGCAAAAATTAGTCAGTATGTCAATTATCGCAATAAAACGGAAAAATGATGAAAAATAATGCAAGTGCAATAAAAGATGTCTCACGAATAAACTTTTTTTTTTAAATTCTAAATCTTAAGTTCGAAGAACAATATATATAGAAAAAAAAACAAAAAACAACAAATTACGAATATGACAAACAATTGTATGCATCACCACTAAGTACATGTGTTCGCCGTAAATAAAAAACAACAAAAAAACAAACAAAGATTGTATTTTCAGGTTTTAAAAAAAAATACAAAATCTCTAAGCTTTTAGAGCTGATATATCATACCCGTCTTCGGAGTAATTTCTACAATTGTTGTAGGCTGTTTAGTCTCCTCTTCTCCAGTGGTAGGCTGTTCAGTCTCTTTTTCTCCAGTGGTGGGCTGTACAGTGTCTTCTGTTCCAGGTGTAGAATGTTCAGTCTTCTCACCAGCTGTAGGTGCTACAGTACCGGTTACTGGAACTAATTTTTCTCCGGTGGTAGGCTGTTCAGTGTCTTCTCCAGTGGTTGGCAGTTCGACCTTCTCACCAGTTGTAGGTTCTGCAGTAGAGGGTACTGGACCTATCTTTTCTTCAGTTGTAGGCTGTTCAGTGTCCTCTTCTCCAGTGGTAGGCTGTTTAGTCTTCTCCACAGTTGTAGTTACTACAGTAGCAGTTACTGGACCTATCGTTTCTGCTGTAGTCAATTTTCCAGTTACTACTTCTTCAGAAGTGGTTGGTTTTACAGTTACTCCTTCTGCAGTGGTTGGTTTCCCAGTTGCTAAATCAGCAGTGGTGCTTGATGTAACAGTTACTGTTTCACTAGTAGTTGGTTTTACAGTTGCTACTTCATCAGTGGTTTTTGGTTTTCCAGTTTCTACTTCATCAGTGGCGGTTGGTTTTCCAGTTACTACTTCATCAGTGGTGATTGCTTTTCCAGTTACTACTTCACTTGTGGTTGGTTTTCCAGTTACTACTTCACCAGTGGTTGTTTTTCCAGTTACTACTTCACTAGTGGTTGGTTTTCCAGTTACTACTTGACCAGTGGTTGGTTTTCCAGTTACTACTTCACCAGTAGTGGCTGGTTTTCCAGTTACTGCTTCACCAGTGGTTGGTCTTCCAGTTATTACTTCACTAGTGGTTGGTTTTCCAGTTACTACTTCAACAGTTGTGGCTGGTTTTCCAGTGACTACTTCACCAGTGGTTGGTTTTCCAGTAACTACTTCATCAGTGGATGGTTTCCCAGTTACTACTTGACCAGTGGTTGGTTTTCCAGTTACTACTTCACCAGTTCTGGGTTTTCCAGTTACTACTTCATCAGTGGTTGATTTTCCAGTTACTACTTTACTAGTGGTTGGTTTTGCAGTTGCTACTTCACCAGTGGTTGGTTTTCCAGTTACTACTTTACTAGTGATTGGTTTTCCAGTTGCTACTTCACTAGTGGTTGGTTTTCCAGTTGCTACTTCACTAGTGGTTGGTTTTCCAGTTACTACTTCACTAGTGGTTGGTTTTCCAGTTACTACTTCACCAGTGGTTGGCTTTCCAGTTACTACTTCACCAGTGGTTGGTTTTCCAGTTACTACTTTATCAGTGGCTGTTGGTTTCCCTGTTACTTCTTCAGCAGTTGTTGGTTTTCCAGTTACCACTTTACCAGTGGTTGGTTTTCTAGTTACTACTTCATCCAGTGGTTGGTTTTCCAGTTACTACTTCAGCAGTGGTTGGTTTTCCAGTTACTACTTCACCAGTCGTGGCTGGTTTTCCAGTTACTACTTCACCAGTGGTTGGTTTTCCAGTTACTATTTCACTAGTGGTTGGTTTTCCAGTTACTACTTCACTAGTGGTTGGTTTTCCAGTTACTACTTGACCAGTGGTGTCTGGTTTTCCAGTTGTTACTTGACCAGTGGTGTCTGGTTTTCCAGTTGTTACTTGACCAGTGGTTGGTTTTCCAGTTACTACTTGACCAGTGGTTGGTTTTGCTGTTACTACTTCAGCAGTGGTTGGTTTTCCAGTTTCCACTTCACCAGTGGTGGTTGGTTTTCCAGTTACTACTTCACCAGTGGTTGGTTTTCCAGTTACTACTTGACCAGTGGTTGGTTTTCCAGTTACTACTTGACCAGTGGTTGGTTTTGCTGTTACTACTGCAGCAGTGGTTGGTTTGGCAGTTGTTACTTCAGGAAAGGTTGGAGTAGTAGTTTTCTCTTTTGATAAGAATATTCATGGCATCAATGTAAGAACAACATTGTAAGATTTGTCATCACTAACAGGTAATTAATGTGTTTGAGAAGAAATGATAATCAATGTGTTAACAAACCTGTACATGTGATTCCATCGCCAGTGAAGCCATCCCTGCATTGACAATTAAACGAACCAACGCTGTTAATACAATCCGCGTTTTTATCACACTTTTGTTTGTCCACTTCGCACTCGTTCTCGTCTGAAATGGAAGAACATGAGCATCATCTGTCTATATATCCACCTTATATTTAAGATCGGAAGCCTTGTCTTAAAATAAGGGAATGCATTGTTCGGTGCACACAAAATGGAACTGTTTTTTTTTTTTTTTCAACCAATAAACAAAGAAATGATGCTCTAGTGAATGACTCGTGCTCTGAAATGGAAAAAGATTACGCCGAAGCTAAAAAGGTCTAAGAAGTTTCAAGTAGATTGTGTGTGTTATGTTAAGAATACGATGTTATACCAGAGCAAATCCTGCCATCTCCAACAAATCCCTTCAAACAGCGGCAAGAGTAGCTTCCAGGCACGTTATTACATCTTGCATTGGTAGCACACTTGTTCAACTCAGGAGAAGAACATTCGTCTATGTCTGTTGTAGAACGTGAAAAAAAAAAAAAACCACAAAAAAAACAACAACTATTTTTAGTAAAATAACGCAATTTCCTGGCAAATAAGTGACGTCTTCATTAAGCAGGCACTAGCTGGGTTTAGGATATTTTAAAATTTGCTTGTTAATACGTATATTTCACTGTCATTTGATACCAACCTGTGCATTTTCCATTGACGTCCTTATAACCTTCATTACACGAGCAGTAGTAGGACCCTTGAGAGTTGACGCACACGGCATCAGCACCACAAGTAACGTTGGACTCAGTGCATTCGTCGATATCTGATACATTCACATTGAAGGACAATAATCATTAGAGTACCGCACGCGTTATTCATATTTTTTCTGCAGCCCCTGCAACTTTCTAGGGTATGAGCGACCTCCCTTGGCCATTGACTGCTTTTAAATTTGGTTACTTTGAGAGAGGATTAATAACGAGTTAAATATGGGAGATTGGGGTAGAGAGAAGGGACAGAGATTACGAACTAGTTTTCTTGGTCATCGTGTGGTGTTTATTTGGTCGAGAAGTATGGGTGGCGGTGACCAAGGCAACCAGGATTTAAGTTCCTCCAGGCTCGGTGTCGTATGTGAGTTGAGTTGTTTGTTGGTTCTCCAGGTTTTCCTCCGGATCCACTAATAACAAATCCTGAATTCCAATTCGATCATGGTACGAGAGCCACACAAGGTTTGTTAGCTTCTTGCTATTAAGTGCAACCCTCGTAAAAACAAGGGCAAGGACGGTCGAGGGAAGATTAAAACGAGTATAATGTCCTCAAGGGAACCTGAGGTTGGCAGAGAAGAGTTTAAGCCCAAACTAGATCATTTGGTGAGGAAAAAGTTAGACGTAAGCTGTTCCTTACCGGTGCACGTCTTCCCATCGCCCTTGTATCCCCTGACACATCGGCAAACGAACAAACCAGGGACGTTGGTACATATCGCATGGACATCACA